>NC_069499.1:341018725-341258725 GCF_027579735.1 Bombina bombina | reverse complement strand
CGCATGCAGCTTTGGCAGCACTTATCCCATTTTGCATACCTTGGACTTATGCTAAGTTTGGCTGAAAACAATACCGCTATATGTGGAAAATCATCCTGGTGTGATTTGGTTGTTTTCTTCAGCAATACACTCTTGTGAGAATTTTATCTCAATATATGCAGGCATCTCTATGTAAACTGCTGTGTCTCTATGTAACTGCTGTACTGAGGCAATTCATTATGGAGGATGTATTACTATGTTCCACTATCTATCTTATTGCTAATAACCATTGCAATAGCTATTCTTCATACTTGTATGTAATTCTTTGTCATTGTTGCTATACTGCCATTATTGTTGTTCCTGAAATCTTTACAAAGCACCTATCACTACTTAGATCCCTAAAAATTTACCTGTCCGGTAATTATCCCTTGTATTGACTTGGGTATTGTGTACAGCTTGGGTGTAGTAGTGTACTAGGTGACTTTGGATTGTATTTTTGCCAATATTTTGATTATGATGTGCACATCTTCAGGGTTTTAATTGGCCACATGTACTATAGTGTTTGTTCAACATACTTTACTTTGTGTTGCTAACATATACCCGAGGCCAGCGCACAACTGGCCTATTGCTATGTTTGGACAGTTAGCATTTACCTCTTTCTGTACTATTAATACATTATTTTTTGTTCTCTGTGATTGTACTGGTCAGAGATTCATTCCACATGTTTAATTTAGCTACACTTTTGAGCTATTTTTATAAAAAAGAGTGCTTGATTCCCTATCTATACAGGGCCTTAGGAAATTTTTGATGGTCCTTGTTCTCCTCTTGTTGTTTGTTGAAGAATATATATATATATATATATATATATATATAACACAATTTATGCTTACCTGATAAATTTTTCTCTTGTGGTGTATCCAGTCCACGGATCATCCATTACTTGTGGGATATTCTCCTTCCCAACAGGAAGTTGCAAGAGGACACCCACAGCAGAGCTGTTATATAGCTCCTCTCCTAACTGCCATATCCAGTCATTCGACCAAAAACACGTGGAGAAAGGAGAAACCATATGGTGCAGTAGTGACTGTAGTTTAAATGAAAAAATTACCTGCCTTAAAATGACAGGGCGGGCCGTGGACTGGATACACCACAAGAGAAATAAATTTATCAGGTAAGCATAAATTGTGTTTTCTCTTGTAAGGTGTATCCAGTCCACGGATCATCCATTACTTGTGGGATACCAAAGCTAAAGTACACGGATGAAGGGAGGGACAAGGCAGGTACTTAAACGGATGGTACCACTGCCTGTAAAACCTTTCTCCCAAAAATAGCCTCCGAAGAAGCAAAAGTATCAAATTTGTAGAATTTTGAAAAAGTATGAAGCGAAGACCAAGTCACCGCCTTGCAAATCTGTTCAACAGAAGCCTCATTTTTAAAGGCCCAAGTGGAAGCTACAACTCTAGTAGAATGAGCTGTAATCTTTTCGGGAGGCTGCTGTCTAGCAGTCTCATAGGCTAAGCGGATTATGCTTCTTAGCCAAAAGGAAAGAGAGGTTGCCGAAGCCTTTTGACCTCTCCTCTGACCAGAGTAGACCACAAACAAAGCAGATGTTTGACGAAAATCTTTAGTAGCTTGTAAGTAAAACTTTAAAGCACGAACCACGTCCAGATTGTGTAATAGACGTTCCTTCTTTGAAGAAGGATTAGGACACAAGGATGGAACAACAATCTCTTGATTGATATTCTTGTTAGATACCACCTTAGGTAAAAACCCAGGTTTGGTACGCAGGACTACCTTATCCGAATGGAAAATCAGATAAGGAGAATCACATTGTAAGGCAGATAACTCGGAGACTCTACGAGCCGAGGAAATAGCTACCAAAAAAAGCACTTTCCAAGATAAAAGTTTGATATCTTTGGAATGAAGAGGTTCAAATGGAACTCCTTGAAGAACCTTAAAGTGAATGTCAAGTCACGTTCACCACTCTTCCTCATCTTGTTAATTACCTAAAATAAACGTTAGTTTAATTCATCATTTTTTTTATAATTTAAGACTAAAACCATAATCGAAGGATTTAAAACCCTACTTCGCTTACTTTCTTCCTCCGCCCGCCATCTTGTCCCTCGTATCTAATTTGATTGACATTGCCCTTAACGAATTATAGCTCATACCCTGTGGCGTCCAGCCCCTTTTTGCACACGTAACGCGATCAAACTGCGCATGCGTTCCCTAACAAATCGTCATTGACAATCCATGCTCGTTCACATGTAGCGCATGCGCAAACAATTCCAAACACCTAACGCATGCGCAATGTCTACCTGTCAACAGCGGTCCGCGATCCCTAATAAAGTTATTAACCCCTAAACCGCCGCCATCTACCTTAGCTACCCCTGCGCCATCTACCCCGCCGACATCTACCCCACCTACCCCGCCCCCATCTACCCCACCTACCCCGCCGACATCTATTTTAAAAATATTAACCCCTTATCTAATCCCCCTACACCGCCGCCAGCTATACTAACTATATTAACCCTAATTATATTAGGGTTAATATAGTTAATATCGTTATTATATTATCTATATATTAAGTATAATAACCCTAATTATATTAGGGTTAATATCGTTATTATATTATCTATATATTAAGTATAATAACCCTATCTAACTCTAACATCCCTAACTAAACTCTTATTAAAATAAATCTAATATTAATATTGATTAAAATATTCCTATTTAAATCTAAATACTTACCTATAAATTAAACCCTAAGATAGCTACAATATAAATAATAATTACATTGTAGCTATTTTAGGGTTTATATTTATTTTACAGGTAACTTGGTATTTATTTTAACCAGGTACAATAGCTATTAAATAGTTATTTACTATTTAATCGCTACCTAGTCAAATAATTACCAATGTACCTGTAAAATAAATCCTAACCTAAGTTACAAATACACCTACACTATCAATAAATTAAATAAACTACAAATATCTAAAGTAAAATGCAATAAATTAAACTAAACTAAATTACCAAAAAAAAACAAACACTAAATTACAAAAAATAAAAAATTTTTACAAGATTTTAAGCTAATTACACCTATTCTAAGCCCCCTAATAAAATAATAAAGCCCCCCAAAATAAAAAAATTTCCCTGCCCTATTCTAAATTAAAAAAGTTCAAAGCTCTTTTACCTTACCAGCCCTTAAAAGGGCCTTTAGCGGGGCATGCCCCAAAGAAAGCTCTTTTGCCTGTAAAGATAAACACAATACCACCCCCCAACATTAAAACCCACCCAAACCCCCCTTAAATAAACCTAACACTACCCCCCTGAAGATCTCCCTACCTTGTATTCACCCAGGCGGGCAGAACTCTTCATCCGATCCAGACGATGTCCAATCAAGCGGCAGTGAACTCTTCTTCCATCCGGCGATGTCTTCAAGTAAAGCGGCATCTTCTTTCTTCGCTCCTCCGCCGCGGAGCATCCATCCGGCACGAAGACTAAACGAGGAATGAGGTACCTTTAAATGACGTCATCCAAGATAGGATTCTATCAGCCAATCGGAATTAAGGTAGAAAAATCTGATTGGCTAATTGAATCAGCCAATCAAATTTCTCTACCTTAATTCCGATTGGCTGATAGAATCCTATCAGCCAATGAGAATTCGACGGACGCCATCTTGGATGACGTCATTTAAAGGAACCTCATTCGTCGGGAAGTCGTCGTGCCGGATGGATGTTCCGCGGCGGAGGAGCGATGAAAGAAGATTGAAGATGCCGCTTTGCTTGAAGACATCATCGGATGGAAGAAGACTCTCTGCCGCTTGCTTGTAGACATCGCCGGATGGAAGAAGAGTTCTCTGCAACTTGATTGAAGACATCGCCCGGATCGGATGAAGAGTTCTGCTCGGCTGGGTGAATACAAGGTAGGGAGATCTTCAGGGGGGTAGTGTTAGGTTTATTTAAGGGGGGTTTGGGTTAGATTAGGGGTATGTGGGTGGTGGGTTGTAATGTTGGGGGGTGGTATTGTTTATTTTTTTTAAGGCAAAAGAGCAGTTTTCTTTGGGGCATGCCCCGCAAAAGGCCCTTTTAAGGGCTGGTAAGGTAAAAGAGCTTTGAACTTTTTTAATTTAGAATAGGGCAGGGAAATATTTTTATTTTGAGGGGCTTTATTATTTTATTAGGGGGCTTAGAATAGGTGTAATTAGCTTAAAAATCTTGTAATATTATTTTTTATTTTTTGTAAATTAGTGTTTGTTTTTTTGTGTAATTTAGTTTAGATTATTTTATTGTATTTTAGTTTAGATATTTGTAGTTTATTTAATTTATTGATAGCGTAGGTGTATTTGTAACTTAGGTTATGATTTATTTTACTGGTAAATTGGTAATTATTTTAACTAGGTAGCTATTAAATAGTTATTAACTATTTAATAGCTATTGTACCTAGTTAAAATAAATACCAAGTTACCTTTAAAATAAATATAAACCCTAAAATAGCTACAATGTAATTATTAATTACATTGTAGCTATCTTAGGGTTTATTTTATAGGTAAGTATTTAGATTTAAATAGGAATATTTTCATTAATATTAGATTTATTTTAATAAGAGTTTAGTTAGGGATGTTAGAGTTAGATAGGGTTATTATACTTAACATATAGATAATATAATAACGATATTAACTATATTAACCCTAATATAATTAGGGTTAATATAGTTAATATAGCTGGCGGCGGTGTAGGGTGATTAGATTAGGGGTTAATGTGTTTAATATAGGCGGCGGCGGTGTAGGGGGATTAAATTAGGGGTTAATACATTTATTATAGGTAGGGCCGGTGTAGGGGGATTAGATTAGGGGCTAATACATTTATTATAGGTGGCCGCGGTGTAGGGGGATTAGATTATGGGTTAATACATTTAATATAGGTGGCGGCGGTGTAGGGGGATTTAGATTAGATGCAAAAGAGCAGTTTACTTTGTGACAAAGCCCCGCCAAAAGCCCTTTTAAGGGCTGGTAAAAGAGCTGAATTCTTTGGGGTAATGCCACGCAAAAGGCCCTTTTCAGGGCTATTTTTAGGGTTAGACTTGGGTTTAGTGGTAGGGATAGTTTAGTATTTTAGGGGTTAAATAATTTAATATAGCTGGCGGCGGGGTAGGGGGATTAGATTAGGGGTTAATTTAATTTAATATAGGTGGCGGCGGGGTAGGGGGATTAAATTAGGGGTTAATAATTTTAAAATAGATGGCGGCGGGGTAGGAGCTCACATTAGGGGGTAGGTAAGGTAGATGGCGGCGGTGTAAGGGGCTCACTTTAGGGGGTAGTTTAATATTGTTGGCGACGGTGTAGGGGGATCACATTAGGGGGTAGTTAATGTAGGTGGCGGCGGGGTCCGGGAGCGGCGGTTTAGGGGTTAAATATTTTATTAGGGATTGCGGCGGGGGATCGCGGTTGACAGATGGACATTGCGCATGCGTTTATTTTGCAGGTAGTTTAGGTAGCTACGGGGCTCCAATAGACAGCGTAAGGCTTACTACGGCTGCTTTTTGTGGCGAGGTGAAAATGGAGTAAGATTTCTCCATTTTCGCCACGTAAGTCCTTACGCTGTATATTGGATACCAAACTGCGCTGGTTTGGTATACCTGCCTATGGCCCAAAAAAACTACGGGCGACGGCAGAAATATACGAGTGTAACTTCTAGGTTACGCCGTATATAGGATACCAAACCAGCGCAAATTTCAGCGTCGCCGGTATTTGCGGGCGACGCTGCATATTGGATCGGGCCCTTGCAGCGTTCACAATTCGCTTACAACATAGTAATGAATAAATAGCTAGTCATTGAATACTATGTTGCAACGATTGACGCCTGCGCTTTAGGCATAAAATTTTTTGGGTCGTGCAGGCGCAAATCGATTGTATGGGGAATGGTGCGCATGCGCAATTGTTCCGGCAATCGGGAACGCGCATTTGAAGTATGTACAGAGCGAGTGGGACCGCTCTGTACGTAAAAGGCAATTATCCGGAAATACATGGAGGGCGGAGCTAGGAACGGCCAGGAATGTAAATATAAAGTGTATTTATAACAATAATATATATAAAAAAAATTTTAAAAAAAGTTGCGATCATACTATATATTAGATGAGGAATAGAATACAGGCTGCAAAAACGAAAAACTTTACCTTCACTTTAAGAACCAAATTTAAGCTCCATGGCGGAGCAACAGGTTTAAACACAGGCTTGATTCTAACTAAAGCCTGACAAAATGCCTGAACGTCTGGAACATCTGCCAGACGCTTGTGCAAAAGAATAGTCAGCGCAGAAATCTGTCCCTTTAAGGAACTAGCTGACAATCCTTTTTCCAAACCTTGGAGAAAGGATAATATCCTGGGAATCCTGACTTTACTCCAAGAGTAACCCTTGGATTCACACCAATAAAGATATTTACGCCATATCTTATGATTTTCCTGGTGACAGGCTTTCATGCCTGTATTAAGGTATCAATGACTGACTCGGAGAAGCCACGCTTTAATAAAATCAAGCGTTCAATCTCCATGCAGTCAGTCTCAGAGAAATTAGATTTGGATGGTGGAAAGGACCCTGAAGTAGAAGGTCCTGTCTCAGAGGCAGAGTCCATGGTGGAAAGGATGACATGTCCACTAGATCTGCATACCAGGTCCTGCGTGGCCACGCAGGCGCTATTAAAATCACTGATGCTCTCTCCTGCTTGATCTTGGCAATCAGTTGAGGGAGCAGAGGAAACGGTGGAAACACATAAGCCAGGTTGAAAAACCAGGGCGCTGCTAGAGCATCTATCAGCGTCGCCTTGGGTTACCTGGACCTGGATCCGTAACAAGGAAGCTTGGCGTTCTGTCGAGACGCCATGAGATCCAGTTCTGGTTTGCCCCAACGATGAATCAATAGTGCAAACACCTCCGGATGGAGTTCCCACTCCCCCGGATGAAAAGTCTGTCGACTTAGAAAATCCGCCTCCCAGTTCTCTACACCTGGGATATGGATAGCTGACAGGTGGCAAGAGTGAATCTCTGCCCAGCGAATTATTTTTGAGACTTCTAACATCGCTAGGGAACTTCTTGTTCCCCCTTGATGGTTGATGTAAGCCACAGTCGTGATGTTGTCAGACTGAAATCTGATGTACCTCAGAGTTGCTAACTGAGGCCAAGCCTGAAGAGCATTGAATATCGCTCTCAGTTCCAGAATATTTATTGGAAGGAGTGTCTCCTCCTGAGTCCACGATCCCTGAGCCTTCAGGGAGTTCCAGACTGCACCCCAACCTAGAAGGCTGGCATCTGTTGTTACAATTGTCCAATCTGGCCTGCGTAAGGTCATACCTTTTGGACAGATGGACCCGAGATAACCACCAGAGAAGAGAATCCCTGGTCTCTTGATCCAGATTTAGTAGAGGAGACAAATCTGTGTAATCCCCATTCCACTGACTGAGCATGCATAGTTGCAGCGGTCTGAGATGTAAGCGTGCAAACGGCACTATGTCCATTGCCGCTACCATTAAGCCGATTACTTCCATGCACTGAGCCACCGAATGGCGCGGAATGGAATGAAGAACAGGGCAGGAATTTAGAAGCTTTGATAAGCTGGACTCCGTCAGGTAAATTTTCATTTCTACAGAATCTATCAGAGTCCCTAGGAAGGAAACTCTTGTGAGTGGGGATAGAGAACTCTTTCCTCGTTCACCTTCCACCCATGCGACCTCAGAAATGCCAGTACTATGTCCGTATGAGACTTGGCAATTTGGAAGTTTGACGCCTGTATCAGGATGTCGTCTAAATAAGGGGCCACTGATATGCCCCGCGGCCTTAGGACCGCCAGAAGCGACCCTAGAACCTTCGTGAAGATTCTTGGGGCTGTAGCTAATCCAAAAGGAAGAGCTACGAACTGGTAATGCCTGTCCAGAAAGGCAAACCTGAGAAACCGATGATGATCTTTGTGTATCGGAATATGAAGATAAGCATCCTTTAGATCCACTGTAGTCATATATTGACCCTCCTGGATCATAGGTAGGATGGTACAAATAGTCTCCATCTTGAATGATGGAACTCTGAGGAATTTGTTTAAGATCTTTAGATCCAAAATTGGTCTGAAGGTTCCCTCTTTTTTTTGGGAACCACAAACAGATTTGAGTAAAAACCCTGTCCCTGTTCCTCCTTTGGAACTGGATGGATCACTCCCATAACTAGGAGGTCTCGTACACAGTGTAAGAAAGCCTCTCTATCTGGTTTGCAGATAATTGTGAAAGGTGAAATCTCCCTTTTTGGGGGGGAAGCTTTGAAGTCCAGAAGATATCCCTGGGATATAATTTCCAACGCCCAGGGATCCTGAACATCTCTTGCCCACGCCTGGGCGAAGAGTGAGAGTCTGCCCCCTACTAGATCTGTTACCGGATAGGGGGGCGTTCCTTCATGCTGTCTTTAAATTTAAGCTTGAACATCTCCGCTTATTGCTCAGGGAGGTTTTAGCAACTCTGGATGACTGTGACCCCATTGTAGTTCCAGAGGAATTATGTAAAATGGACAAATACTTTGCAGTGCCTGTTTACACTGATGTCTTTCCAGTCCCTAAGAGGTTTTTGGAAATTATTACTAAGGAATGGGATAGACCAGGTGTTCCGTTCTCTCCCCCTCCTGCTTTTAAAAAGATGTTTCCCATAGATTTCGCTATAAGGGACTTGTGGCAGACAGTCCCTAAGGTGGAGGGTGCTGTTTCTACTTTAGCTAAGCGTACAACTATCCCCGTCGAGGACAGTTGTGCTTTCTTAGATCCTATGGATAAAAAATTGGAGGGTCTCCTTAAGAAATTTTTTATCCATCAAGGTTTTATTCTCCAGCCTCTTGCATGCATTGCCCCAGTTACTGCTGCAGCGGCTTTTTGGTTTGAGTCTCTTGAGGAGGCTCTATAGGTGGAGACCCTGTTAGATGATATTTTAGACAGGATTAAAAATCTCAAGTTAGCTAATTCCTTTATTTCTGATGCCGTTTTTCATCTAACCAAACTAACGGCTAAGAATTCAGGTTTTGCCATTCTGGTGCGCAGGGCGCTATGGCTTAAGTCCTGGTCAGTAGACGTTACTTCAAAGTCTAAGCTTCTTAGCATCCCCTTCAAAGTACAGACCCTTTTCGGGCCGGGCCTGAAGGAGATCATTTCTGATATTACTGGAGGAAAAGGTCACGCCCTTCCTCAGGATAGGTCCAATAAATTAAGGACCAAACAGATTAATTTTAATTCATTTCAAATCTTCAATAGTGGCGCAGCTTCAGCTTCCTCTAATGCAAAACAAGACGGAAATTTCGCCCAGTCCAAACCAGTCTGGAGACCGAACCAGGCTTGGAACAAGGGGAAGCAGGCCAAAAAACCTGCTGCTGCCTCTAAGACAGCATGAAGGAGTAGCCCCCGATCCGGGACCGGATCTAGTAGGGGGCAGACTTTCTCTCTTCGCCCAGGCTTGAGCAAGAGACGTCCAGGATCCCTGGGCGCTAGAGATGGTTTCCCAGGGTTATCTTCTGGACTTCAAAGCTTCATCTCCAAAGGGGAGATTTCAATTCTCACAATTATCTGTAAACCAGATAAAGAGAGAGGCATTCTTACGTTGTGTTTAAGACCTACTGGTTATGGGAGTGATCCACCCAGTTCCAAGGGAGGAACAGGGGCAGGGCTTCTATTCAGATCGGTTTATAGTTCCCAAAAAAGAGGGAACTTTCAGACCAATCTTGGATCTCAAGATCCTAAACAAATTTCTCAGGGTCCCATCCTTCAAGATGGAGACTATCCGAACCATCCTCCCTATGATCCAGGAAGATCAATATATGACTACTGTGAACTTAAAGGATGCTTATCTCCACATTCCGATTCACAGAAATCGTCATCAGTTCCTCAGGTTCGCCTTCCTAGACAGGCATTACCAGTTGGTGGCTCTTCCCTTCGGGTTAGCCACGGCACCAAGAATCTTTACAAAGGTTCTAGGGTCCCTACTGGCGGTTCTAAGGCCACGGGTCATAGCCGTGGCTCCTTACCTAGACGACATTCTGATACAGGCGTCGACTTTTCAAATCGCCAAGTCCCATACGGACATTGTTCTGGCCTTTCAGAGGTCTCACGGGTGGAAGGTGAACAGAGAAAAGAGTTCTCTCTCCCCTCTCACAAGAGTTTCCTTCCTAGGAACACTGATAGATTCAGTAGAAATGAAAATTTTTCTGACAGAGGTCAGGTTATCAAAGCTTCTAACTTCCTGCCGTGCTCTTCTCGGCCGTCAGTGGCTTAGTGTATGGAAGTAATAGGCCTAATGGTAGCGGCAATGGACATAGTTCCGTTTGCCCGCCTACATCTCAGACCACTGCAACTTTGCATGCCCAATCAGTGGAATGGGGACTACACAGATTTGTTCCCTCTGCTAAATCTCGATCAAGAGACCAGGGATTCTCTTCTCTGGTGGTTATCTCGGGTCCATCTGTCCAGGGGAATGAGTTTTCGCAGGCCAGAGTGGACTATAGTGACGACAGATGCCAGCCTTCTGGGCTGGGGCGCTGTCTGGAACTCCCTGAAGGCTCAGGTTTCGTGGACTCAGGAGGAAGCCCTCCTTCCGATAAACATTCTGGAACTGAGAGCGATATTCAGTGCTCTTCAGGCTTGGCCTAAACTAGCTGCGGTCAGGTTCATCAGATTTCAGTCGGACAATATCACGACTGTAGCCTATATCAACCATCAGGGGGGAATAAGAAGCCCCCTGGCAATGTTGGAGGTTTCAAAGATATTTCTATGGGCAGAGATTCACTCTTGCCATCTCTCAGCTATCCATATCCCAGGAGTAGAGAACTGGGAGGCGGATTTTCATCCGGAGGAGTGGGAACTCCATCCGGAGGTGTTTGCGTAGTTGATTCAAGTTTGGGGCAAACCAGAACTTGATCTCATGGCGTCTCGTCAGAACGCCAAGCTTCCTTGTTACGGGTCCAAGTCAAGGGATCCCCAGGCAGCGCTGATTGTGAACTGGGTGGAATGCTGGCTTAAGGACAGAAAACAAAGTGTCTTAGTAAATGGAGTTCATTCAGCAGAGGGGGCTGTTACTAGTGGTGTTCCTCAGGGGTCAGTTCTGGGGCCTGTTTTGTTTAACATATTTATCTGCGATATCAGCAAAGGGCTACAGGGGAAAGTATGTCTCTTTGCAGATGATACAAAAATTTGCAACAGAGTGGATGTTCCAGGGGGGGTAGACAAAATGAGATGTGATATACAACAATTGGAGGATTGGACAAACGACTGGGATCTAAAGTTTAACACAGCAAAGTGTAAAATAATGCATTTAGGGAAGAAAAATCCAAATGTTAATTACAGACTCAATGACACTTTACTGACTGTTACAGACGAGGAACAGGACTTGGGAATTATTATTTCAGATGATTTAAAACTTAGTAAACAATGTAGTAAGGCAGCGAGTAAGGCTAGCAGAATGCTTGGATGTATTGGTAGAGGTATTTGCAGCAGAAATAGTAAGGTTCTTATGCCACTTTATAGATCATTAGTTAGGCCTCATCTTGAGTATTGTGTGCAGTTCTGGAGGCCATATCTTCAGAAGGATATTAACAAACTTGAATCTGTGCAAAGGAGGGCTACCAAAATGGTACATGGTCTAAAAAATAAAACTTACCAGGATAGGCTCAATGACCTAAATATGTATAGCTTAGAGGAGAGAAGGGAAAGAGGTGATATGATAGCAACTTTCAAGTACATTAAAGGGTTTAGTAAAACTGAGGCTGTGGGTATTTTACATAAAATGGAAAATTCAAGAACAAGGGGTCATGAGCTCAAGCTAAAGGGTAGTAGATTCAGGAGTAATTTGAGGAAGCACTTCTTTACAGAAAGAGTGATTGATTTATGGAATAAACTTCCTCAAGAGGTAGTAGCAACAAACACTGTGGGGGACTTTAAAAATGCATGGGACAAGCATAGGGCTATCCTACGAACTAGATAAGTTTATACTGTTAGGTAAGGTGGGGCAGACTTGCTGGGCCTATGGCTCTTATCTGCCGTCAATATCTATGTTTCTATGTTTCTATGTTTCTTCATAATCTTGACGTGCTTCGTGCTTTAAAGTTTTATTTACAAGCTACGAAGGATTTTCGTCAAAACATCTGCATTGTTTTTTGTCTACTCTGGGCAGAGGAGAGGCCTAAAGGCTTCGGCATCTTCTCTTTCTTTTTGGCTGAGAAGCATAATCCGTTTAGCTTATGAGACTGCTGGCCAGCAGCCTCCTGAAAGAATTGCAGCTCATTCCACTAGAGCGGTAGCTTCCACATGGGCTTTTAAAAATGAGGCCTCTGTTGAACAGATTTGTAAGGTGGCAACTTGGTCTTCGCTTCATACTTTTTCTAAATTCTAGGGCTGCAACTAACTATTATTTTCATAATCGATTAATCGGCCGATTTATTTTTTCGATTAATCAACTAGTCGGATAAAAAGAGAATCAATAATAGTTTTCTATGTTTTAAATAAAATCCACATAATGAGTGTTACAAATATAAACTTCAGGCTAAAACTTTACATTAACACAACTGTTTCTTCAATTTTTAAGCAGCAGAAAACAGTTTTATAATTAAACAAAACAAAACCACAAACTGTTTGAAAAGAGGTAGAACTAGAAAGAGTTAGACTATCACTGTTAATAGCATTCTGTTATTCACTCTTTCAGAAACTTTGCATTGAAATGCAAAAATCTCAACGTGTCCACATGCTTCTGGTTAAGGCTGGTTCTCTGTTTGCAGCTATATTTCCTGCAGCAGAGACAAGGCACTCAGATGGCGTTGAGGTTCTTGAGATGCATAAGTAGGGTTTTGCCAATTTCACCAAAGTGGGATATTTATCTTTGTTAGCTCTTCACCAATGCTAAGTGTTTTCTACCTTGGCAAGGGGCCTCTCAAAGTAACCCTTGACTTCATTCTAACATAAAAATATCTTGAATATCTATATGCAAGAGTAAATAACCAGCTATAAGGTTAGGGGAAATATCTAGTCCGCTCTAAAAATAACGAATATATACTTATAAAGGTTGAATCTGCTACATATTATCACAATTTATTAAAAATATAAAAAAACAATAAAAAACTAAATCAGAAGCGCTAATGACTGTATATCAATAACAGGACAAAGCCTTACACATTTATTTATACAGTACATATAATCAGCAATAGCAAGCGATCTGCTAATAATTGTGCAAACAGATAATAGTGCACATCAATTTAAATAACTCCCATCAATCTAGGGGCAAGGTGTAAACAACAAGCTTGGCACTATATCATGAAAAGCATAGTTCTAAATCACCTGATTTAATATAAACAATCCAAATGATGACTATTATATCTGGGTTGCACATAAGCCAGGGGTAGTTGTAAACTTATGCTGTCCTGAAAAAGTAAAAAGTATACGTCTGTAAACATCCTTTAGGCTAAGGACATAACCATAAAACACAATACCATATGCAGGAGTTCATTGGAGTGAAGCAGCTGGTGTTGTGCACAGACCAACTAATTGCAAACCAACTAATCGATGATGAGATTAGTTGACAACTATTTTCATAATCGATTATTATCTATTATGACGATTAGTTGTTGCAGCTCTACTAAATTCTACAAATTTGATACTTTTGCTTCCTCGGAGGCTATTTTTGGAGAAAGGTCTTGCAGGCAGTGGTGCCTTCCGTTTAAGTTCCTGCCTTGTCCCTCCCTTCATCTGTGTCCTAAAGCTTTGGTATTGGTATCCCACAAGTAATGGATGAACCCGTGGACTGGATACACCTTACAAGAGAAAACAAAATTTATACTTACCTGATAAATTTCTTTCTCTTGTGGTGTATCCAGTCCACGGCCCGCCCTGTCACTTTAAGGCAGGTGTTTTTTATTTTTAAACTACAGTCACCACTGCACCCTATAGTTTCTCCTTTTTTCTTGCTTGTCTTCGGTCGAATGACTGGGAGTGGCAGTTAGGGGAGGAGCTATATAGACAGCTCTGCTGTGGGTGTCCTCTTGCAACTTCCTGTGGGGAAGGAGAATATCCCACAAGTAATGGATGAACCCGTGGACTGGATACACCACAAGAGAGAAATTTATCAGGTAAGCATAAATTTTGTTTTTACAGTGTACTGTCCCTTTTTAATGAACAAATATTTACTATATAAGCTGAGTCTTTTCATTGATCTTGTCGACAAAGAGGTGTTATATATGATTTTATTTTGGAAATGCAAGACCTATAATTTTTGTTTTGTTTTTGGGAATAGTGTGTATTTAATTTCATTTGAATGACAAAATGATTCCACGGATCATCTTAATTACTGTTGGGAATATCACTCCTGCCCAGCAGTAGGCGGCAAAGAGCACCACAGCAAAGCTGTTAAATATCTCCTCCCTTCCCTCCAACACCAGTCATTCTCTTTGCCTACGTTAAGAGCAAGGAGGTGGTAAATTAGGTGTTTGAAAACATTCTTCAATCAAGAGTTTATTATTTTTTAAGTAGTACAAGATTGTGCTGCTTTGTCCTAGGGTGTAGCCGTAGTCCATATCAGTCTCTTCAGTAGAGCAGTGGTCGCTTTAGAGCAATGGAAACTGGTGGGACATAATTCTCACTGTGCCTCCCATATATTTAGGCTGCCCTAATCCTGATAGCCTAAGTAAGATTACTCAGGCTTCATCCTTTTTCCACAGGACTATGTGAGGGAGAGGACCTCTCAATTCTGGTGAGCTGCCCTGCTATCGGGCAGATTTTAAAAGTAAGTGCTGACTTTTTTTTATTCTGGGTCTGGAAAAAGGATCTCAGAGGAAGTGGAGCACTTTATTTACCTGGGACATAACTTCTATATATAAAGGGAGGGGATCCTGTGACAGCACGTTGTAAGCAGGCACTGGGGCTGAGGAGACTAGGTGGTTTTATCTCTGGGGGCTTTAATCACTAGGGCTGAGGAAAAAAGGACTCAGTAGGAGCTGATTGTTTTTTTATACATGGGCTATGTTGCTATCTAACAAAGCGGTAGCACAATTTGCTCCCAGGTTTGACATTAGGTTCAGTTGGATCCCGGTTACTTATCTCTAAATACAATAATAATGGCGACTGGGAGATTGATTGATGTAACGCCCAAGATGGGCGGAGCGATGTTTGGCGCCGATTTGGACTGCGCACTCTATCTCTAAATACAATAATGGGAGATTGATTGTTATCATGCCCACGAGGGGCGGAGCTATGTTTGGCGTCGATTTGGGCTGCGCACTCTTACATCAATTTCGATTTTGGAAGGAAGAGTCACTGTTTAGTTGCAAGCACAGTCCTTAGTGTTTTCACATATGTGGGTCCGGACAGCGCTACAGATGCGTTCCGGCTCTTTTTATGAACCAAAAACGAAGCCAGTAACGTTTTTTATTACGTTTTGATAATAAAATTTTGGAATGTATTAGGTTTCTGAAGGACAGATGGACACCTCAGCAAGATTAAGCTGAGGTGTAGATAGGTTCTGCAATATTTGCGTACTAATTTAGCTTCTGCACACAAAAATAAAAAGTTACATTTTAAAATTTAAAGAGACAGTAACATTTTTTATGTGTTAATTTTTATTAAAAAATTTAAGCTGTTTATTTAACTCATCCTTTGTGACTCAGGATGGACCAAGAGGCCCTGTTTGGCATCAAATCCTAAAAACAAGAGACACCTATGTGGCATACCAATCCTTTCTGTTCCTCATCTATTGAGAGAACATTCATTTAAAAAAGAGATTTTTTTTCTGAGCCTACTCCTAAGGCGCATGCTGGTTAGGAGTCTATTAACAATGGTCAAGTTATGCCACAAATTTCTCCTATAGCAAAAATGTATAGCCCACATGCAGTGTCCTGCGCTTCCTCTCACACTCCTCCTGGAGTTACCTTGAATTTCATGCATTGTCTGTTTTTCCCACGCTGTAGGGAAAAGTGCAAGAGGACATATTTTCAATCAGTGATAGTGTGATTGATTCAGTAGTAGCTATTATGAATGTTTCTTCCCTGTAACCTGAAAGAGGAAGATACTTCGGTTGTATCTGAGGGAGAATTCTCAGACTCAGATGGGGGTAATACCTTTACCTGATCCTGAGGTTTTTTTTCTTTGAATACCTCCTTTTGTTACTTGAGGAGGTTTTAGCTTCCCTGGGCGACTCCATCACTACCGGCGTAGTCTATCCTAGAGAGTTCAGTAAGTTATACTAATATTGAGACGTGCCCTTCATGGTGGAAGTATTTCTTGTACCAGATAGGGATATAGAGATATTTGCTCAGGAATAAAAGAAGCCGGGCTTCCCTTTTTCCCCTCCCCTATATTTAAAAGGGATGTTTTTCTATAGCAGACTCTATCAAGGAGTCTTGGCAGACGATACCCAGGGAGGATGAGAATTTCTCGCTAGCCAAGGGAGATTTTATTTCCTTAAGGACCCTATGGATAGAAGTTAGAGGGTTTACATTAACAACCTGTGGTTGGTATGGCTACTATCATCAGTGCGGCGGCGTACTGGTTTGATGTGTTGTCTGTTTCGATTGAACAAACACCCCTTCTCGAAGAGCTAGGAAGGCCCTTAAGTTAGTAGATCTTAGTCTGCGGATGTTTCATCTACAGGATGAGAGAAATAAGAGAAAAGGATGTCAGAGAGAATTTCGTTGCTTTCGAGATTTCTAGGGAAATCCTTCCAGTCCTCCCAGGCAGGAGCAGTCTAAGCCTTCCTGGAATACCCAATCAGCCTTAGAATAGGGGAAAACTGTCCAAGAAGCCTGCTGTTAAATCAAATGACAGCATGAAGCGTGTGTATTCGATCCGTAAGGCGGAAGGTTTTCCTTCTTCGATCAGGCTTGGGTTTGTGATTTTCATGATCCCTGGGTGGTGTACATTGTGTCCCAGGGATACAAATTAGAATTCTAGACTTTCCTCCCAGGGGCGCTTTTACTCTGTGTACAGATCCTCTCCAACCTGGCAGTGATAGTTCCTGGTCCAATGCAGGAATGAAGTCTGGGATGCTATTTCTATCTGTTCGTGGTTCCCAAGAAGGAGGAAACCTTCAGACCTATTTTAGAATCCACATAGGGTTCTCTGAGTGCCGTATTTCAAGTTGGAAACTATAGTTCCAGTCTTCCTTTGGTCCAAAAGGGTCAATTATGACTATGGGAGATTTGAAGGATGCATACTTGCATGTTCCCATCCACAAGGACTATCTCAAATTTCTAAGGTTTGCCTTTTCAGAATTTTCTCAAGGGTTCCGGAATCTCTGCTGGTGGTGCTCCAATTGCGGAGCATTGCAGTGACACCTTCTCTGGACGACATTCTGGTTCATGCGCCTTCCTTTCATCAAGCAGGATTACGCAAAACGATTTTTCCTGCAGTCTCCCGGATGGAAGGTGAAATTGGTAAAGAGCTCCTTAGTGTTAACTACAAGGATAGTTTTCTTGGAGAGCTATATTAGTCTCCTCATCAATGATGCTGACAGTCAGGGATTCAAGGATTTTTTATTCTTGCCTAGTGGCTCAGTGCATGGAGGTAATTGGGCTGATGATAGCGGCAATAAACATCCTTCCAGTTGTCACCTCAGTTCTGAGCAGTTAAGAATACTTTGGGGGGTTGTCTCAGGATCTTTGCTCCCAGGGAACCTGCTTTCGCAGTTCTTGGTGGTGAATGTGACAACAGATGCCAGTCTTTTGGGCTGGGGAACTGTTTGGGGCCCTCTAAGAGCAGGGAACATAGTCTGTTTTTCCCATAAATGTTTTTGAAATTGAGAGTAATTTGCAATCCTCTCCTGGCCTAAGTTAGCTTCGGCGGGTTTATCAGGTTTAATTAAGATCTAACTTTAGTCGCCGGGGAGAGTTTTCTTGACCATTACAGAAGTAGCCAAGATCGTTCTGTGGGCTGAGACCCACAATTACTGTCTTTCGACGACCCACATAACAGAAGGGACTTCTGAGAAGCGGTCTTCGTAAGTAGGGAGACTTTTTACCCAGGGGAGTGGGAACTCCAGCCGGGA
Source organism: Bombina bombina (assembly GCF_027579735.1). NCBI lineage: Eukaryota > Metazoa > Chordata > Amphibia > Anura > Bombinatoridae > Bombina > Bombina bombina. The sequence goes on along the minus strand of NC_069499.1, from coordinate 341,240,714 downwards.
GGGTTTTTTCAGCCCGATTCTCAATTGGGTCGGTTGCAATTGAATCTCATGACTTCTCGACAGAATGTAAAGCTTAGGAGGTAAGGGTTAAGGTCAAAGATACCTCAGGCTGTTCTAACAGAAGCTTTGGCGTTACCTTGGAATTTCAGTCTTGCATACTTAATTCCTCCGTTTGATGTTTCTCCTGGAGTCCTGGCTCGCACTAAGCAGAAAAGGGCGTTGGTGATTCTCATTTCACTGGCGTGGCCCGCAGGATTGGTATGCAATCCTTGTGGACATGTCTCATCTTCCACCTGGGAGTCTCCTTGAAGGAAGGGCCTTCTACTTCAAGGACCCTTCTCTTTCTAAAAATAGTTTCTCTCTGAAGCGGTCTACTGGAAGATGGAAGCTTTATTTTATCCAAGTGTGGATTTGGAATTGGTCATTGAGACCATGACAGGCTTGTAAGCCTGTGTTTAGTAAAGTTTTACCCATATGACATGGCGTAAATATTTATACAGGTGTGAATCCAAGGGATACTCTTAAATGGAGTAGGGTTCGTATTCCTAGAACTTTCTCCAGGAATTAGCTACCTTGTCTATTTTGTTTAAGGTTCGTCTGGCGGACATCCCAGACGTACATTCGTTTTGGTCAGACCTTGGCCAGGAGCAGGTCTGTGTTCAAATCAGTTACTCCGCCTTGGAGTCTTAATTTAGTTCTTGAGGTTCTTCAGAGGGCTCTGTTTGAGCCGCTGCATTCCTTAAATATTTTCTCTGCCTGTAGAGTGTCAGAGCTGTCGGATTTACAGAATGAGTCTCCTTTCCTTATGTTTTTGCGGATAAGGTGGATTTACTTTCTAATTTAGGGTTTTTCCCTAAAGTGGTTCAGATGGGAACACTAATCAGGAGATTTTTGTTCTTGTATCCTAATACTTCCTTTTATAAGGAACGGCTTCTACACAATCTTGACGTGGTACGTGCACTATGATTTTTTTGTACAGGCGACTAAGGATATTTGTCAGTCTCCTATTTAACGGAAAGAGACAGAAGGCTAAGGCTACTTCTTTTACTTTATGGCTGAAGAGTATCATTTGCGTTGCCTATGAGATTGTTGGTCAGCAGTCTCCTGAGGGAGTTACAGCTTTATTTACGAGGGTTGTTCCCTCTTCATGGGCATTCAATTTGAAGCCTTATGGAGCAGATTTGCAAGTCCGCAACCTGGTCCTCCTCTTCACTTTTTTTCAGATTTTAAATTTGACTCTTTTGCCTTGGCTGAGGCCTCTTTTTTGGGGATGGGTTTATCATGCAGTGGTGCCTTTCGTTTGTGTCCTGTCTTGGCCCTCCCTTATCTGTGTACTCTAGCTTGGGTATTTATTCCCAACAGTAATTAAGATGATCCGTGGACTCATTGTGTCATTAAAAAGAAAAGAAAATGTATGCTTACCTGATAAATTTATTTCTTTTTTGACACGATGAGTCCACGGCACGCCCTGTTTTTCATAAGACGGACTCATCGTGTCAAAAAAGAAATAAATTTATCAGGTAAGCATACATTTTTTTCGTTTGTTTGTGTATATACTAACATCAAAAATGTTTTAAGTAAAAGTTATTACTGTTTATCTTTGGCATATGTGCATATCCTGTGAGTGCCCATGCACCAGTATTCAATAACCACTTCTCAAAAAGTCAGCATTAGCTTTTATGACACAAATTACATCTTCAGAAGCTATGCACACCACCACCAGCTCTCTGAGCAGGCATGGTGTTTGAATACTGGTGCGCGGACCCTCACAGGATATGGGTGTATGCTGCTGACAAACGGTAATGGCTTTTTATTAGAATAATTTTTTCTAAAATAAGTATATTGCAAAATGCTTTTATTTCAAATTGAAATGCATCCATGTGTATTTCAATTTTGACCTTTCTATCCCTTAAAGAACGATCTAGGATTATCATTTTTTTTAAAATACATATTTTTGTTTCACAATTAATCTATGTAGCACTGGGAATAAATGGTATAAGTTTTGGAAATTGGCTGACAAATTAGGCAAGCCAAGAAGTGTGCTTCCTTTTTCTCAATTTTTTTCAATATTTAAAAATGTAATGTAGCAAGAAATCGATCAACTTGTTACCCCAGCTTTGGCAAATATCAATTTAGACTCAAATTTTATCTAGTTTGTGCACAAAATGGTGGTGCAATGAGGTGTGTTTAAAATTTAGGGCTAACATAGTTCAACTTAAATTATGTTTTTCACTCGCAGGAGTGAAAAAAGGAAACGAATGCAGACTCCAAGCCCAGAAATAAATGAAGATTACCCTAAAGAGAATGATTCATCAATGTATGTTGTGACAAAAAGCTTTCATATAATGGTTTTATGTTGGCTTTTATTGCTTGTCTTTGTGACACAAGTAAATTGCTAAAATATTTTAGCTATTCTACTAATTAAGCAGAGGCCATTTCTTTGTGTAGAAAAGTGGCATGCTGAACCTATATATAATTCCTATTGTTTTGTCAGTTGTAAAGTACACATGTATGTGTTCTCTGCATTTTTTTAAAGAGACAGTATACACCAGTTTTCATATAACCATGTAATAGATACTACTATAAAGTAGAATATGCATAGATACTGATCTAAAAATCCAGTATAAAACCTTTTTAAAAACTTACTTAGAAGCTCCCAGTTTAGCACTGTTGATGAGGTAGTCTGGGACACCCACTGAAAGGGGTTGGATAAGCAAAAATAGCAGACACTCCCCCCTTCCCTGCATATGAAAAGACAGATAACATAAACAGGAGCCTGCAGGAGTCTGGCACTGTGGGGCTTGGCTAGGAGTCTGAAAATCTTTACAATGTTCTTAATAAAATAAAAATAATAATTTAGCAAAACTATACATTTTTTCTCCAACATAGGTGTGTCCGGTCCACGGCGTCATCCTTACTTGTGGGATATTCTCCTCCCCAACAGGAAATGGCAAAGAGCCCAGCAAAGCTGGTCACATGATCCCTCCTAGGCTCCGCCTACCCCAGTCATTCTCTTTGCCGTTGTACAGGCAACATCTCCACGGAGATGGCTTAGAGTTTTTTAGTGTTTAACTGTAGTTTTTCATTATTCAATCAAGAGTTTGTTATTTTCAAATAGTGCTGGTACGTACTATTTACTCAGAAACAGAAAAGAGATGAAGAATTCTGTTTGTATGAGGAAAATGATTTTAGCAACCGTAACTAAAATCCATGGCTGTTCCACACAGGACTGTTGAGAGCATTAACTTCAGTTGGGGGAACAGTTTGCAGTCCTTGCTGCTTGAGGTATGACACATTCTAACAAGACGATGTAATGCTGGAAGCTGTCATTTTCCCTATGGGATCCGGTAAGCCATGTTTATTACGATTGTAAATAAGGGCTTCACAAGGGCTTATTTAGACTGTAGACATTTTTTGGGCTAAATCGATTGATATTAACACTTATTTAGCCTTGAGGAATCATTTATTCTGGGTATTTTGATATAATAATATCGGCAGGCACTGTTTTAGACACCTTATTCTTTAGGGGCTTTCCCAAAGCATAGGCAGAGTCTCATTTTCGCGCCGGTGTTGCGCACTTGTTTTTGAGAGGCATGGCATGCAGTCGCATGTGAGAGGAGCTCTGATACTTATAAAAGACTTCTGAAGGCATCATTTGGTATCGTATTCCCCTTGGGTTTGGTTGGGTCTCAGCAAAGCAGATACCAGGGACTGTAAAGGGGTTAAAGCTTAAAACGGCTCCGGTTCCGTTATTTTAAGGGTTAAAGCTTCCAAATTTGGTGTGCAATATTTTCAAGGCTTTAAGACACTGTGGTGAAAGTTTGGTGAATTTTGAACAATTCCTTCATGTTTTTTCGCAATTGCAGTAATAAAGTGTGTTCAGTTTAAAATTTAAAGTGACAGTAACGGTTTTATTTCAAAACGTTTTTTGTACTTTCTTATCAAGTTTATGCCTGTTTAACATGTCTGAACTACCAGATAGACTGTGTTCTGAATGTGGGGAAGCCAGAATTCCTATTCATTTAAATAAATGTGATTTATGTGATAATGACAATGATGCCCAAGATGATTCCTCAAGTGAGGGGAGTAAGCATGGTACTGCATCATTCCCTCCTTCGTCTACACGAGTCTTGCCCACTCAGGAGGCCCCTAGTACATCTAGCGCGCCAATACTCCTTACTATGCAACAATTAACGGCTGTAATGGATAATTCTGTCAAAAACATTTTAGCCAAAATGAACCCTTGTCAGCGTAAGCGTGGATGCTCTGTTTTAGTTACTGAAGAGCATGACGACGCTGATATTAATATCTCTGAAGGGCCCCTAACCCAATCTGAGGGGGCCAGGGAGGTTTTGTCTGAGGGAGAAATTACTGATTTAGGGAATATTTCTCAGCAGGCTGAATCTGATGTGATTACTTTTAAATTTAAATTGGAACATCTCCGCATTTTGCTTAAGGAGGTATTATCCACTCTGGATGATTGTGAAAATTTGGTCATCCCAGAGAAACTATGTAAAATGGACAAGTTCCTAGAGGTGCCGGGGCTCCCAGAAGCTTTTCCTATACCCAAGCGGGTGGCGGACATTGTTAATAAAGAATGGGAAAGGCCCGGTATTCCTTTCGTCCCTCCCCCCATATTTAAAAAATTGTTTCCTATGGTCGACCCCAGAAAGGACTTATGGCAGTCAGTCCCCAAGGTCGAGGGAGCGGTTTCTACTTTAAACAAACGCACCACTATTCCCATAGAGGATAGTTGTGCTTTCAAAGATCCTATGGATAAAAAATTAGAAGGTTTGCTTAAAAAGATGTTTGTTCAGCAGGGTTACCTTCTACAACCCATTTCATGCATTGTCCCTGTCACTACAGCCGCATATTTCTGGTTTGATGAACTGATTAAGGTGCTCGATAGTGACTCGCCTCCTTATGAGGAGATTATGGACAGAGTCAATGCTCTCAAATTGGCTAATTCTTTCACTCTAGACGCCTCTTTGCAATTGGCTAAGTTAGCGGCTAAGAACTCTGGGTTTGCTATTGTGGCGCGCAGAGCGCTTTGGTTGAAATCTTGGTCGGCTGATGCGTCTTCCAAGAACAAGCTACTAAACATTCCTTTCAAGGGGAAAACGCTGTTTGGTCCTGACTTGAAAGAGATTATCTCTGATATCACTGGGGGTAAGGGCCATGCCCTTCCTCAGGATCGGCCTTTCAAGGCAAAAAATAGACCTAATTTTCGTCCCTTTCGTAAAAACGGACCAGCCCAAGGTGCTACGTCCTCTAAGCAAGAAGGTAATACTTCTCAGGCCAAGCCAGCTTGGAGACCAATGCAAGGCTGGAACAAGGGAAAGCAGGCAAAGAAACCTGCCACTGCTACCAAGACAGCATGAAATATCGGCCCCCGATCCGGGACCGGATCTGGTGGGGGGCAGACTCTCTCTCTTCGCTCAGGCTTGGGCAAGAGATGTTCTGGATCCTTGGGCGCTAGAAATAGTCTCCCAGGGTTATCTTCTGGAATTCAAGGGACTTCCCCCAAGGGGAAGGTTCCACAGGTCTCAGTTGTCTTCAGACCACATAAAAAGACAGGCGTTCTTACTTTGCGTAGAAGACCTGTTAAAAATGGGAGTGATTCATCCTGTTCCATTGAGAGAACAAGGGATGGGGTTCTACTCCAATCTGTTCATAGTTCCCAAAAAAGAGGGAACATTCAGACCAATCCTAGATCTCAAGATCTTAAACAAATTTCTCAAGGTCCCATCTTTCAAGATGGAAACCATTCGAACTATCCTTCCTTCCATCCAGGAAGGTCAATTCATGACCACGGTGGATTTAAAGGATGCGTATCTACATATTCCTATCCACAAGGAACATCATCGGTTCCTAAGGTTTGCATTCCTGGACAAACATTACCAGTTCGTGGCGCTTCCTTTCGGATTAGCCACTGCTCCAAGGATTTTCACAAAGGTACTAGGGTCCCTTCTAGCTGTGCTAAGACCAAGGGGCATTGCAGTAGTACCTTACCTGGACGACATTCTGATTCAAGCGTCGTCCCTCCCTCGAGCAAAGGCTCACACGGACATCGTCCTGGCCTTTCTCAGATCGCACGGCTGGAAAGTGAACGTGGAAAAGAGTTCTCTATCCCCGTCAACAAGGGTTCCCTTCTTGGGAACAATTATAGACTCCTCAGAAATGAGGATTTTTCTAACAGAGGCCAGAAAGACAAAGCTCCTGGACTCTTGTCGAATACTTCATTCCGTTCCCCTTCCTTCCGTAGCTCAGTGCATGGAAGTGATCGGGTTGATGGTAGCGGCAATGGACATAGTTCCTTTTGCGCGCATTCATCTAAGACCGTTACAACTGTGCATGCTCAGTCAGTGGAATGGGGACTATACAGACTTGTCTCCAAAGATACAAGTAAATCAGAGGACCAGAGACTCACTCCGTTGGTGGCTGTCCCTGGACAACCTGTCACGAGGGATGACATTCCACAGACCAGAGTGGGTCATTGTCACGACCGACGCCAGTCTGATGGGCTGGGGCGCGGTCTGGGGATCCCTGAAAGCTCAGGGTCTTTGGTCTCGGGAAGAATCTCTTCTACCGATAAATATTCTGGAACTGAGAGCGATATTCAATGCTCTCAAGGCTTGGCCTCAGCTAGCGAGGACCAAGTTCATACGGTTTCAATCAGACAACATGACGACTGTTGCGTACATCAACCATCAGGGGGGAACAAGGAGTTCCCTAGCGATGGAAGAAGTGACCAAGATCATTCTATGGGCGGAGTCTCACTCCTGCCACCTGTCTGCTATCCACATCCCGGGAGTGGAAAATTGGGAAGCGGATTTTCTGAGTCGTCAGACATTGCATCCGGGGGAGTGGGAACTCCATCCGGAAATCTTTGCCCAAGTCACTCAACTTTGGGGCATTCCAGACATGGATCTGATGGCCTCTCGTCAGAACTTCAAAGTTCCTTGCTACGGGTCCAGATCCAGGGATCCCAAGGCGGCTCTAGTGGATGCACTAGTAGCACCTTGGACCTTCAAACTAGCTTATGTGTTCCCGCCGTTTCCTCTCATCCCCAGGCTGGTAGCCAGGATCAATCAGGAGAGGGCGTCGGTGATCTTGATAGCTCCTGCGTGGCCACGCAGGACTTGGTATGCAGATCTGGTGAATATGTCATCGGCTCCACCTTGGAAGCTACCTTTGAGACGAGACCTTCTTGTTCAGGGTCCGTTCGAACATCCGAATCTGGTTTCACTCCAGCTGACTGCTTGGAGATTGAACGCTTGACTTTATCGAAGCGAGGTTTCTCAGATTCTGTTATCGATACTCTTGTTCAGGCCAGAAAGCCTGTAACTAGAAAGATTTACCACAAAATTTGGAAAAAATATATCTGTTGGTGTGAATCTAAAGGATTCCCTTGGGACAAGGTTAAGATTCCTAGGATTCTATCCTTCCTTCAAGAAGGATTGGAAAAAGGATTATCGGCAAGTTCCCTGAAGGGACAGATTTCTGCCTTGTCGGTGTTACTTCACAAAAAACTGGCAGCTGTGCCAGATGTTCAAGCCTTTGTTCAGGCTCTGGTTAGAATCAAGCCTGTTTACAAACCTTTGACTCCTCCTTGGAGTCTCAATTTAGTTCTTTCAGTTCTTCAGGGGGTTCCGTTTGAACCCTTACATTCCGTTGATATTAAGTTATTATCTTGGAAAGTTTTGTTTTTAGTTGCAATTTCTTCTGCTAGAAGAGTTTCAGAATTATCTGCTCTGCAGTGTTCTCCTCCTTATCTGGTGTTCCATGCAGATAAGGTGGTTTTACGTACTAAACCTGGTTTTCTTCCAAAAGTTGTTTCTAACAAAAACATTAACCAGGAGATTATCGTACCTTCTCTGTGTCCGAAACCAGTTTCAAAGAAGGAACGCTTGTTGCACAATTTGGATGTTGTTCGCGCTCTAAAATTCTATTTAGATGCTACAAAGGATTTTAGACAAACATCTTCCCTGTTTGTTGTTTATTCAGGTAAAAGGAGAGGTCAAAAAGCAACTTCTACCTCTCTCTCTTTTTGGATTAAAAGCATCATCAGATTGGCTTACGAGACTGCCGGACGGCAGCCTCCCGAAAGAATCACGGCTCATTCCACTAGGGCTGTGGCTTCCACATGGGCCTTCAAGAACGAGGCTTCTGTTGATCAGATATGTAGGGCAGCGACTTGGTCTTCACTGCACACTTTTACCAAATTTTACAAGTTTGATACTTTTGCTTCTTCTGAGGCTATTTTTGGGAGAAAGGTTTTGCAAGCCGTGGTGCCTTCCATTTAGGTGACCTGATTTGCTCCCTCCCTTCATCCGTGTCCTAAAGCTTTGGTATTGGTTCCCACAAGTAAGGATGACGCCGTGGACCGGACACACCTATGTTGGAGAAAACAGAATTTATGTTTACCTGATAAATTTCTTTCTCCAACGGTGTGTCCGGTCCACGGCCCGCCCTGGTTTTTTAATCAGGTCTGATAATTTATTTTCTTTAACTACAGTCACCACGGTACCATATGGTTTCTCCTATGCTATTATTCCTCCTTAACGTCGGTCGAATGACTGGGGTAGGCGGAGCCTAGGAGGGATCATGTGACCAGCTTTGCTGGGCTCTTTGCCATTTCCTGTTGGGGAGGAGAATATCCCACAAGTAAGGATGACGCCGTGGACCGGACACACCGTTGGAGAAAGAAATTTATCAGGTAAACATAAATTCTGTTTTTTATTAAAAAACTACCAGATGGGCTATATAAATGGATCATCTACAAAACATTTATGCCAAGGAAAATCTAGTTTGGGGATTTATCTTTAGTTAAATTATATTTACTATCAATAAATTAAAAATTAATGTAGTTTTACAAACTTTTAAGGTAGCAAATTATTAAAGCATAGGGTTATAAAATCCATAAAGCATGTGTATGTCGTGTTTGCATGATTCATCTTAAAACCATTTACATGAACTTTCATACTTGCACTGTTTAATATAAACTGTTTACATGTCATTTATATTTTGGTGAGTTAAATGATTATCAGAAACTTAAAGGGACAGTATACACCAATTTTCATTTAACTGCATGTAATACACTAATATAAAGAATAATATGCACAGATACTGATATAAAAATCCAGTATAAAACGATTTAAAAACTTACTTAGAAGCTTCCAGTTTAGCTCTGTTTAAAAGGTTACTGGAATACCCACTGCAAGGGGAAAATAGCAGACACTCCCCCCTCCCTTTGCATATGAAAAGACCTTTTACACAAACAGAAGCGAGCTGGAGTAAGTATACGTCGGTATTCTCCTAAAAGTTGGTTAGGAGTCTGAAAATCAGAGCAATGTTATTTAAAAATAAGCAAAGCATTCCATTTATAAAAAAACAAACAACAAAACCTGTATGGGCTATATAAATGGATCATCTACAAAACATGTATGCAAAGAAAAATCTAGTATATATGGAAAGCCCAAAATTTTCTTTAGTGATTTCTTTAAAACATACAATTTTAATCAACTTTACAATTTACTTTGTTACCAAATTTGCTTTATTATCTTATTATCCTTTGCTGAAGGAACATTGGCCGCCAACTGAACAAATCTTGTTAGCCAATCACAAGAGATAAATGTGTGCAGGCACACCAGCAACTAGGTACCATTAGTGTAGGATATGTGTGTATTCATTTTCAACAAGAACACCGAGAACAAAGCGCATTTGAAAATAGAAGTGAATTTAAGTGTCTTAAAATTACATGCTCTATCTGAATCGTGCATGTTTAATTTTGACTTTCCTATCCCTTTAACTGTTTTTTTTTTTTTTAAGCATCAGCAAGGCATTTTCAGATCCAGCACGTAAATTTCTGAACAGCAGCCGTGAGAAACAGATAAATTTGAAACAGTCGGAGGAGAACCGACAAGGTAGTTGTTCAGTCTTATTTATACGCTTGATGCATGTCTTCATGTTTGTTATTTTCACTCAGCATTCTTTTTACAAAGAAATCTCATGTAAATCCTACTTAGTGACATTGTACTGTAAATCTTCTCCCCTTTAATTTCTCCTGATGTAAAAAAGGGACACTACTGTAAGTAATGTATTTCCAGTGATCCATGTTGCCTGCTATTTTTACATATAGTTCTTATAGTTTTTCATTTAAAATAGCTGATTTTGCTTTTTGAAACTACCACCTATGCTGAATTATTTTTTAATACTACAGTAATGGTTATAGAAAAGCTATGTAAGCAAGATGAAGTAGATGGAATCCATTTTCTTTTCTGAAGCATCTTTGAATAAACAAACTCTCCTCAGCCCCTTTGCTGGGTACATTATCCCTTCAAAGTTTCTGTTTGCCGTAAAATTCTACTTTTGTTATAGGGTTAACACAATTGCAGTCATCCTCCTTTTATGGCAGTAAAATGACGCCAAAGGACTATTCAGCTGGCAGCATATTCTCAGAGAGGTAAGCAATTTTTTGCCGTCAAATTTGTTTTCTTTTTTTTTTTTTCTTTTTTTATCTTCTTCTTTCATATAGGTGATATGAGTCCACGATCCATTACTCATGGGAAATACTTTTCCTGCCACTATTAGGAAGCAGTTTCCTAAACCTCAGAGCTCTATATAAAACCTACCTCTATGGTAATCAGTCTTTTCTTTGCTGGAGGTAGGGTTTCCTGGTTAGGACCCCGGAGTTCCCCTCTTCAGTACTGATTTTGTCATGAGGGACGTATTGGAGAACTCAGCATTATTATTATATTATTTAAAAGGCATAAAGATATTCTTTTTGGATAGTTAGTGCAGGAAACTACCTGTGTACTTATATGGCTTTTACTCCAGGACATGCTTGAAACCTTCTACGGATAACTTTCTTAGTACTAGGTTAAAAGCTTTTTGAGGTTAGTTATGTTTGGCGGCATCTTTAAGAATACCATTGGCCAGCTTTGTGCTGTCTTATTTAGCACATATATTCAGTCTGCTAAGCAAATAGGCTGAGAGAGCTCAGAGGAATATAAATTTCTTTTTAAAGACACGATGAGTCCACGGATTATTATCCTTGTGGGATATTCACCTCCTGGTCAGCAGAAGGAGGCAAAGAGCACCACAGCAGAGCTGCTATATATATAGCTCCTTCCCTCCCTCCCACTCCAGTCATTCTCTTTGCCTACGTTAGTGATAGGAAGAGGTAAAGTGAGGTGTTAGTATAGATTCTTCAATCAAGAGTTTATTATTTTTAAAGTAGTGCCAGAGTGTACTGCTTTGTTCTAGGGTGTAGCCATAGTCCATATCAGTCCCTATAGTAGAGCTATTGGCGGCTTTAGAGCAATAGGAACTGGTGGGACATAATTCTCACTGCGCCTCCTATACATTTATGCTGCCCTTATCCTGATAGCCTAAGCAACATTAACTCGGGCTTTATGGTTTTCCACAGGGTTATGGGAGGGAGAGGACCTCCTAAACCTGCTGAGGTGCCCTGCTGTCGGGCAGAATATCAAGGTAAGTGCTAACTTTTTATTCTGGGTCTGAAGCACACAGAAATAACTCAGGATAGAGAAAGTAGCACTTTACTGGGACATATACTGTATCTCCTATATAAGAATTAGGAGGATTTTCTGACAGCATGTTTTATTGCAAGCACTGGGGCTAAGGAGAGTGGCTTTTGGGGACACTTAAACTGGACTGGATACCATGAGGGATATGCCCTATAACAGTGAGGGATCAACCCCTTGGTATATTATTTTTATTTCTCCTGTTAAGTGTAGTCAGTCCACGGGTCATCCATTACTTATGGGATTATATCTCCTCCCTAACAGGAAGTGCAAGAGGATCACCCAAGCAAAGCTGCTATATAGCTCCTCCCCTCTACGTCATACCCAGTCATTCTCTTGCACCTAACTAATAGGACGTGTGAGAGGACTGTGGTTATTAAAATTAGTTTTTATATCTTCAATCAAAAGTTTATTTTAAACAGCACCGGAGTGTGTTGTTTTTTCTCAGGCAGCATTAGAAGAAGAATCTACCTGAGTTTATGTATGATCTTAGCGGTCGTAACTAAGATCCATTTGCTGTTCTCGGCCATTCTTAGGAGTGAGGTAACTTCAGAACAGGGGACAGCGGGCAGGGTTCACCTGCAAGGAGGTATGTTGCAGTATATTATTTTCTAGGAATGGAATTGACTAAGAAAATACTGCTAATACCCATAGAATGTAAGTGCAGCCTTAAATGCAGTAGTAGCGACTGGTATTAGGCTGATATGTATGTATGTTACACTGAGGTATTTCTGGGGAATGGAACTTCACTAAGAAAATACTGTATACATTTAACTTATATTTAAGTCCCCACTGCAGTGAAAGCGACTAGCAGCAGGCTTATTAGTATCATTTCATAATTTTATTTTAAAACGTTTTTCTGGCATGTTAATCGTTTTTCTCTGAGGTACTTGGTGATAAAAAATTTTGGGCATTATTTCTCCAACATAGGTGTGTCCGGTCCACGGCGTCATCCTTACTTGTGGGATATTCTCTTCCCCAACAGGAAATGGCAAAGAGCCCAGCAAAGCTGGTCACATGATCCCTCCTAGGCTCCGCCTACCCCAGTCATTCTCTTTGCCGTTGTACAGGCAACATCTCCACGGAGATGGCTTAGAGTTTTTTAGTGTTTAACTGTAGTTTTTCATTATTCAATCAAGAGTTTGTTATTTTCAAATAGTGCTGGTACGTACTATTTACTCAGAAACAGAAAAGAGATGAAGAATTCTGTTTGTATGAGGAAAATGATTTTAGCAACCGTAACTAAAATCCATGGCTGTTCCACACAGGACTGTTGAGAGCAATTAACTTCAGTTGGGGGAACAGTTTGCAGTCTCTTGCTGCTTGAGGTATGACACATTCTAACAAGACGATGTAATGCTGGAAGCTGTCATTTTCCCTATGGGATCCGGTAAGCCATGTTTATTACGATTGTAAATAAGGGCTTCACAAGGGCTTATTTAAACTGTAGACTTTTTTTGGGCTAAATCGATTGATATTAACACTTATTTAGCCTTGAGGAATCATTTATTCTGGGTATTTTGATTTAATAATATCGGCAGGCACTGTTTTAGACACCTTATTCTTTAGGGGCTTTCCCAAAGCATAGGCAGAGTCTCATTTTCGCGCCGGTGTTGCGCACTTGTTTTTGAGAGGCATGGCATGCAGTCGCATGTGAGAGGAGCTCTGATACTTATAAAAGACTTCTGAAGGCGTCATTTGGTATCGTATTCCCCTTTGGGTTTGGTTGGGTCTCAGCAAAGCAGATACCAGGGACTGTAAAGGGGTTTAAAGCTTAAAACGGCTCCGGTTCCGTTATTTTAAGGGTTAAAGCTTCCAAAATTGGTGTGCAATATTTTCAAGGCTTTAAGACGCTGTGGTGAAAATTTGGTGAATTTTGAACAATTCCTTCATGTTTTTTCGCAATTGCAGTAATAAAGTGTGTTCAGTTTAAAATTTAAAGTGACAGTAACGGTTTTATTTTAAAACGTTTTTTGTACTTTCTGATCAAGTTTATGCCTGTTTAACATGTCTGAACTACCAGATAGACTGTGTTCTGAATGTGGGGAAGCCAGAATTCCTATTCATTTAAATAAATGTGATTTATGTGATAATGACAATGATGCCCAAGATGATTCCTCAAGTGAGGGGAGTAAGCATGGTACTGCATCATTCCCTCCTTCGTCTACACGAGTCTTGCCCACTCAGGAGGCCCCTAGTACATCTAGCGCGCCAATACTCCTTACTATGCAACAATTAACGGCTGTAATGGATAATTCTGTCAAAAACATTTTAGCCAAAATGAACCCTTGTCAGCGTAAGCGTGGCTGCTCTGTTTTAGTTACTGAAGAGCATGACGACGCTGATATTAATATCTCTGAAGGGCCCCTAACCCAATCTGAGGGGGCCAGGGAGGTTTTGTCTGAGGGAGAAATTACTGATTTAGGGAACATTTCTCAGCAGGCTGAATCTGATGTGATTACATTTAAATTTAAATTGGAACATCTCCGCATTTTGCTTAAGGAGGTATTATCCACTCTGGATGATTGTGAAAATTTAGTCATCCCAGAGAAACTATGTAAAATGGACAAGTTCCTAGAGGTGCCGGGGCTCCCAGAAGCTTTTCCTATACCCAAGCGGGTGGCGGACATTGTTAATAAAGAATGGGAAAGGCCCGGTATTCCTTTCGTCCCTCCCCCCATATTTAAAAAATTGTTTCCTATGGTCGACCCCAGAAAGGACTTATGGCAGTCAGTCCCCAAGGTCGAGGGAGCGGTTTCTACTTTAAACAAACGCACCACTATTCCCATAGAGGATAGTTGTGCTTTCAAAGATCCTATGGATAAAAAATTAGAAGGTTTGCTTAAAAAGATGTTTGTTCAGCAGGGTTACCTTCTACAACCCATTTCATGCATTGTCCCTGTCACTACAGCCGCATATTTCTGGTTTGATGAACTGCTTAAGGTGCTCGATAGTGACTCTCCTCCTTATGAGGAGATTATGGACAGAATCAATGCTCTCAAATTGGCTAATTCTTTCACTCTAGACGCCTCTTTGCAATTGGCTAAGTTAGCGGCTAAGAACTCTGGGTTTGCTATTGTGGCGCGCAGAGCGCTTTGGTTGAAATCTTGGTCGGCTGATGCGTCTTCCAAGAACAAGCTACTAAACATTCCTTTCAAGGGGAAAACGCTGTTTGGTCCTGACTTGAAAGAGATTATCTCTGATATCACTGGGGGTAAGGGCCACGCCCTTCCTCAGGATCGGCCCTTCAAGGCAAAAAATAGACCTAATTTTCGTCCCTTTCGTAAAAACGGACCAGCCCAAGGTGCTACGTCCTCTAAGCAAGAGGGTAATACTTCTCAGGCCAAGCCGGCTTGGAGACCAATGCAAGGCTGGAACAAGGGAAAGCAGGCCAAGAAACCTGCCACTGCTACCAAGACAGCATGAAATATTGGCCCCCGATCCGGGACCGGATCTGGTGGGGGGCAGACTCTCTCTCTTCGCTCAGGCTTGGGCAAGAGATGTTCTGGATCCTTGGGCGCTAGAAATAGTCTCCCAGGGTTATCTTCTGGAATTCAAGGGACTTCCCCCAAGGGGGAGGTTCCACAAGTCGCAGTTGTCTTCAGACCACATAAAAAGACAGGCGTTCTTACATTGTGTAGAAGACCTGTTAAAAATGGGAGTAATTCATCCTGTTCCATTAAGAGAACAAGGGATGGGGTTCTACTCCAATCTGTTCATAGTTCCCAAAAAAGAGGGAACGTTCAGACCAATCCTAGATCTCAAGATCTTAAACAAATTTCTCAAGGTCCCATCGTTCAAGATGGAAACCATTCGAACTATCCTTCCTTCCATCCAGGAAGGTCAATTTATGACCACGGTGGATTTAAAGGATGCGTATCTACATATTCCTATCCACAAGGAACATCATCGGTTCCTAAGGTTTGCATTCCTGGACAAACATTACCAGTTCGTGGCGCTTCCTTTCGGATTAGCCACTGCTCCAAGGATTTTCACAAAGGTACTAGGGTCCCTTCTAGCGGTGCTAAGACCAAGGGGCATTGCAGTAGTACCTTACCTGGACGACATTCTGATTCAAGCGTCGTCCCTTCCTCAAGCAAAGGCTCACACGGACATTGTCCTGGCCTTTCTCAGATCTCACGGCTGGAAAGTGAACGTGGAAAAGAGTTCTCTATCCCCGTCAACAAGGGTTCCCTTCTTGGGAACAATTATAGACTCCTTAGAAATGAGGATCTTTCTAACAGAGGCCAGAAAAACAAAGCTTCTGGACTCTTGTCGGATACTTCATTCCGTTCCTCTTCCTTCCATAGCTCAGTGCATGGAAGTGATCGGGTTGATGGTGGCGGCGATGGACATAGTTCCTTTTGCGCGCATTCATCGCACAATTTGGATGTTGTTCGCGCTCTAAAATTCTATTTAGATGCTACAAAGGATTTTAGACAAACATCTTCCTTGTTTGTTGTTTATTCAGGTAAAAGGAGAGGTCAAAAAGCAACTTCTACCTCTCTCTCTTTTTGGATTAAAAGCATCATCAGATTGGCTTACGAGACTGCCGGACGGCAGCCTCCCGAAAGAATCACAGCTCATTCCACTAGGGCTGTGGCTTCCACATGGGCCTTCAAGAACGAGGCTTCTGTTGATCAGATATGTAGGGCAGCGACTTGGTCTTCACTGCACACTTTTACCAAATTTTACAAGTTTGATACTTTTGCTTCTTCTGAGGCTATTTTTGGGAGAAAGGTTTTGCAAGCCGTGGTGCCTTCCATTTAGGTGACCTGATTTGCTCCCTCCCTTCATCCGTGTCCTAAAGCTTTGGTATTGGTTCCCACAAGTAAGGATGACGCCGTGGACCGGACACACCTATGTTGGAGAAAACAGAATTTATGTTTACCTGATAAATTTCTTTCTCCAACGGTGTGTCCGGTCCACGGCCCGCCCTGGTTTTTTTAATCAGGTCTGATATTTTATTTTCTTTAACTACAGTCACCACGGTACCATATGGTTTCTCCTATGCAAATATTCCTCCTTAACGTCGGTCGAATGACTGGGGTAGGCGGAGCCTAGGAGGGATCATGTGACCAGCTTTGCTGGGCTCTTTGCCATTTCCTGTTGGGGAAGAGAATATCCCACAAGTAAGGATGACGCCGTGGACCGGACACACCGTTGGAGAAAGAAATTTATCAGGTAAACATAAATTCTGTTTTTTCCACATGGCTGTCGTTTATTTATGAATAAATTCAGTTTACTGAGCTTCCCCACTGTTATAATATGAGTGGGAGGGGCCTTTTTTGGCGCTTTCTTGCGCAGTAAGAATTCACTCACAGTCTTCCTATTCCTTCCTCCATGATCCAGGACGTCTCTACAGAGCCCAGGGGTCTCCAAAACTAGTTTTGAGGGAGGTAATCACTCACAGCAGACCTGTGAGACTGTGCTTTTGACTGTGATAGAACGTTTTATATCTGTTATCCGTTTTTTGGGTATTAAGGGGTTAATCATCCATTTGCTGGTGGGTGCAATCCTTTGCTAACTTATTGCATTTATTGTAAAAATTTGGTTGCTATAACAAATTTGGTTCATTGTAATTCAACTGTGACAGTTTATTGGTGTTTTTTAAAGGCACAGTAAAGTTTTTTTTATATTGCTTGTAAATTTATTTCAAAAGTATTTTCCAAGCTTGCTAGTTTCATTGCTAGTCTGTTAAACATGTCTGACACAGAGGAAACTCTTTGTGCAATATGTTCAAAGGCCAATGTGGAGCCCAATAGAAATTTGTGTACTAATTGCATTGATGCTACTTTAAATAAAAGTGTACATGTAAAGAAAATTTCACCAGACAACGAGGGGGAAGTTATGCCGACTAACTCTCCTCACGTGTCAGTACCTTCATCTCCCGCTCGGGAGGTGCGTGATATTGTGGCGCCAAGTACATCAGGGCGGCCCATACAAATCACTTTGCAAGACATGGCTAATGTTATGACTGAAGTTTTATCTAAGTTGCCAGAACTTAGGGGTAAACGCGACCACTCTGGGGTGAGAACAGAGTGCGCTGATAATATTAGAGCCATGTCTGATACTGCGTCACAATATGCAGAACATGAGGACGGAGAGCTTCATTCTGTGGGTGACGGATCTGATCCAAGTAAACTGGACTCAGACATTTCAAATTTTAAATTTAAGCTTGAGAACCTCCGTGTATTGTTAGGGGAGGTATTAGCGGCTCTGAATGATTGTAACACGGTTGCAATTCCAGAGAAAATGTGTAGGCTGGATAAATATTTTGCGGTACCGACGTGTACTGACGTTTTTCCTATTCCTAAAAGGCTTACAGAAATTATTAACAAGGAGTGGGATAGACCTGGTGTGCCCTTTTCTCCCCCTCCTATATTTAGAAAAATGTTTCCAATAGACGCCACCACACGGGACTTATGGCAGACGGTCCCTAAGGTGGAAGGAGCAGTTTCTACTCTGGCTAAACGCACCACTATCCCGGTGGAGGATAGCTGTGCTTTTTCAGATCCAATGGATAAAAAGTTAGAGGGTTACCTTAAGAAAATGTTTGTTCAACAAGGTTTTATATTACAACCCCTTGCATGCATTGCGCATGTCACGGCTGCGGCGGCATTCTGGTTTGAGTCTCTGGAAGAGACCATTAACTCAGTTACATTGGATGAGATTACAGACAAGCTTAGAGTACTTAAGCTAGCCAATTCATTTATTTCCGATGCCGTAGTACACTTAATTAAACTTACGGCTAAGAATTCAGGATTCGCCATTCAGGCGCGCAGAGCGCTGTGGCTTAAATCTTGGTCAGCCGATGTGACCTCTAAATCTAAATTGCTTAACATACCTTTCAAAGGGCAGACATTGTTCGGGCCCGGTTTGAAAGAAATTATCGCTGACATTACTGGAGGTAAGGGTCATGCCCTGCCTCAAGACAGAGCCAAACCAAGGGCTAGACAGTCTAATTTTCGTGCCTTTCGTAACTTCAAGGCAGGAGCAGCATCAACTTCCTCAGCCCCAAAGCAGGAAGGAACTGTTGCTCGCTACAGACAGGGCTGGAAACCTAACCAGTCCTGGAACAAGGGCAAGCAGGCCAGAAAACCTGCTGCTGCCCCTAAGACAGCATGAAGTGAGGGCCCCCGATCCGGAAACGGATCTAGTGGGGGGCAGACTTTCGCTCTTCGCCCAGGCTTGGGCAAGAGATGTCCAGGATCCCTGGGCGTTAGAGATCATATCTCAGGGATACCTTCTGGACTTCAAAGCTTCTCCTCCAAAAGGGAGATTTCATCTTTCAAGGCTGTCAGCAAACCAGCTAAAGAGAGAAGCGTTTCTACGCTGTGTACAAGACCTTTTACTAATGGGAGTGATCCATCCAGTTCCGCGGTCGGAACACGGACAAGGGTTTTACTCAAATCTGTTTGTGGTTCCCAAAAAAGAGGGAACCTTCAGACCAATTTTGGACTTAAAGATCCTAAACAAGTTCCTAAGAGTTCCATCGTTCAAAATGGAAACTATTCGGACAATCTTACCTATGATCCAAAGGGGTCAATACATGACCACAGTGGATTTAAAGGATGCCTACCTTCACATACCGATTCACAAGGATCATTATCGGTACCTAAGGTTTGCCTTCCTAGACAGGCATTACCAATTTGTAGCTCTTCCCTTCGGGTTAGCCACGGCTCCAAGAATCTTTACAAAGGTTCTGGGCTCTCTTCTGGCGGTACTAAGACCGCAAGGAATTTCGGTAGCTCCGTACCTAGACGACATTCTGATACAAGCGTCAAGTTTCCAGACTGCCAAGTCTCATACAGAGTTGGTTCTGGCATTTCTAAGGTCGCATGGGTGGAAGGTGAACGTAGAAAAGAGTTCTCTGTTGCCACTCACAAGAGTTCCCTTCTTGGGGACTCTTATAGATTCTGTAGAAATGAAAATTTACCTGACAGAAGACAGGTTAACAAAACTTCTAAATGCTTGCCGTGTCCTTCATTCCATTCAACACCCGTCAGTGGCTCAATGCATGGAGGTAATCGGCTTAATGGTAGCGGCAATGGACATAGTACCTTTTGCACGCCTGCATCTCAGACCACTACAATTGTGCATGCTAAGTCAGTGGAATGGGGATTACTCAGATTTGTCCCCTATGCTGAATCTGGATCAAGAGACCAGAGATTCTCTTCTATGGTGGCTTTCTCGGCCACATCTGTCCAGGGGGATGCCCTTCAGCAGGCCAGACTGGACAATTGTAACAACAGACGCCAGCCTACTAGGTTGGGGCGCTGTCTGGAATTCCCTGAAGGCTCAGGGATCATGGACTCAGGAGGAGAGTCTCCTTCCAATAAACATTCTGGAATTGAGAGCAGTTCTCAATGCTCTTCTGGCTTGGCCTCAGTTAGCAACTCTGAGGTTCATCAGGTTCCAGTCGGACAACATCACGACTGTGGCTTACATCAACCATCAGGGAGGGACAAGGAGTTCCCTAGCGATGATGGAAGTCTCAAAGATAATTCGCTGGGCAGAGTCTCACTCTTGCCACCTGTCAGCGATCCACATCCCAGGCGTGGAGAACTGGGAGGCGGATTTCCTAAGTCGCCAGACTTTTCATCCGGGGGAGTGGGAACTTCACCCGGAGGTTTTTGCACAACTGCTTCGGCGTTGGGGCAAACCAGATCTGGATCTCATGGCGTCTCGCCAGAACGCCAAGCTTCCTTGTTACGGATCAAGATCCAGGGACCCGGAAGCGGTTCTGATAGATGCTCTGACAGCACCCTGGGTCTTCAACATGGCTTATGTGTTTCCACCCTTCCCGATACTTCCTCGTCTGATTGCCAGGATCAAACAGGAGAGAGCATTGGTGATTCTAATAGCGCCTGCGTGGCCACGCAGGACCTGGTATGCAGATCTAGTGGACATGTCGTCCTGTCCACCATGGTCTCTGCCTCTGAGACAGGACCTTCTGGTTCAGGGTCCTTTCAAACATCCAAATCTAATTTCTCTGAGGCTGACTGCTTGGAGATTGAACGCTTGATTCTATCAAAGCGTGGATTTTTGGAGTCAGTGATTGATACCTTGATACAGGCTAGGAAACCTGTTACCAGGAAAATTTACCATAAAATATGGCGTAAATACTTACATTGGTGCGAATCCAAGAGTTACTCATGGAGTAAGGTCAGGATTCCTAGGATATTGTCTTTTCTACAAGAAGGCTTAGAAAAGGGTTTATCTGCTAGTTCGTTAAAGGGACAGATCTCAGCTCTGTCCATTCTTTTGCACAAGCGTCTGTCAGAAGTTCCAGACGTTCAGGCTTTTTGTCAGGCTTTGGCCAGGATTAAGCCTGTGTTTAAAACTGTTGCTCCGCCATGGAGCTTAAACTTAGTTCTTAACGTTTTGCAGGGTGTTCCGTTTGAACCCCTTCATTCCATTGATATCAAGCTGTTATCTTGGAAAGTTCTGTTTTTAATGGCTATTTCCTCGGCTCGAAGAGTCTGAGTTATCTGCCTTACATTGTGATTCCCCTTATCTGATTTTTCATTCAGACAAGGTAGTTCTGCGTACTAAACCTGGGTTCTTACCTAAGGTAGTCACTAACAAGAATATCAATCAAGAGATTGTTGTTCCTTCATTGTGCCCTAATCCTTCCTCAAAGAAGGAACGACTTCTGCACAATCTGGACGTTGTCCGGGCCCTGAAATTCTATTTACAGGCAACTAAAGATTTTCGACAAACTTCTTCCCTGTTTGTCGTTTATTCGGGACAGAGGAGAGGTCAAAAGGCTTCGGCTACCTCTCTCTCTTTTTGGCTTCGTAGCATAATACGTTTAGCCTATGAGACTGCTGGACAGCAGCCTCCTGAAAGAATTACAGCTCATTCTACCAGAGCTGTGGCTTCCACTTGGGCCTTTAAAAATGAGGCCTCTGTTGAACAGATTTGCAAGGCTGCAACTTGGTCTTCACTTCACACATTTTCAAAATTTTACAAATTTGACACTTTTGCTTCTTCGGAGGCTGTTTTTGGGAGAAAGGTTCTTCAGGCAGTGGTTCCTTCCGTGAAAGGTCCTGCCTGTCCCTCCCGTCATCCGTGTACTTTTAGCTTTGGTATTTGTATCCCATAAGTAATGGATGACCCGTGGACTGACTACACTTAACAGGAGAAAACATAATTTATGCTTACCTGATAAATTCCTTTCTCCTGTAGTGTAGTCAGTCCACGGCCCGCCCTGTTTTTACGGCAGGTCTAAATTTTAAATTAAACTCCAGTCACCACTGCTCCCTATAGTTTCTCCTTTCTCGTTTTGTTTTGGTCGAATGACTGGGTATGACGTAGAGGGGAGGAGCTATATAGCAGCTTTGCTTGGGTGATCCTCTTGCACTTCCTGTTAGGGAGGAGATATAATCCCATAAGTAATGGATGACCCGTGGACTGACTACACTACAGGAGAAAGGAATTTATCAGGTAAGCATAAATTATGTTATTTTTGTAGTATAAGCTATAATCTATATAAGTTATGCGCTTTTTATTCCTTTCTCTGGTATTACATTTTGCCCCAGATTCAAGAAGGTTTCAGTTACATCTCCCGGTAACCTATCTTTATCATAATGATGGCGACCGGGAGAGCATATATTGTTACGCCCACGCAGGGCGGGGCTTCGTTTTGGCGCCTTTTCAGCTGCATATTCCATCCTGATATCTATGCAGTCTCTAAGATGGGAGTGTCACGCCCACGAAGGGCGGAGCTTGGGGTCGACTTAGACCGCAATTGCTCTTCTGTTATACGCATAGAGCAGTTTCTGAGATAGGACTGATTCCGGGCTAGATTAACACTCTGTGTCTTGTTCTAGGTGGGTCCGGCTAGCGCTACAGCTGCGCTCCGGATCTGTTTACATTCTGTTTGATATCTGTCATGTCGTTAGGTACATGACTTTTTAAGAATGCAAAAATATCTGGAGGGCGCCTCAGCAAGTTTTATCTGAGCTTTCTGCCGGTGTTTATATGTTTGTGTCCTAGTCTAAGCACTTTCTACACACAAGAATAAAAAGGTACTGTTTAAAATTTAAAGAGACAGTAACGTTTTTATCTGTTCATCTTATTTGACATAATTTCACTGTTTATTTGTTTAATCCATCCTTTGGGTTGTAGATTGGAACAAGCACACTAAAAATGAGTTGATTTTTACATTTAAAGAGACAGTAACATCTGTTAATCTTTATTAAAGGGATTTCACTGTTTCTTTGTTTAATCCATCTTTTATGTCTTAGGATGGAATAAGATCACACACAAATGAGTTACTTTTTAATTTTAAAGAGACAGTAACGTTTGTGTCAATTTAAAAAAAACAAAAAATTATTTTCTGAACCTTCTACTACTATGGACTGTTGACTATGGTCAATCTATGCCACAAATTTCTCCTATAGTGTCCCACAAAAATTATGGCCCACATACAGTGCCCTGCGCTTCCTCTAACATTTCATACATCATAGTTTTTCCTACGTGGTAGAAAACATTACTAGAGGAATTAATTTCAATCGGGATGATTGATTTAGTAGTTGCTATCCCAACTGTTTCTTCCCTGTTAACGAAGAGGAAGATACTTCAAGATTATCTGATAGTAAATTCTCAGTCTCAGAATAATTTCTTTATTTGATTCTGATGTTGTTTTTTAGGAACTTTTAGCTACCCTGGGCGACTCCCACACTACTGGTGTTATCTAGGACGTCCAGTAAGTTAAGAAATGATAGAACCGCATTCCCTTTCATCATAAGGATGTTTTTCCATGGTCTACTTAGCTAAGGAGGCTGGGCACGCTTTCACTAGGGTGGAAGGAGTAGTTTCCAGCCTAGCTAAGAGAACTACGATACCCTTAGAAGATAGTTGGGTTCGAAGGTCCTATGAATAAGAACTAAAAAAAAGGATCATACATCAGGGCTTATAATGGCAACCAGCTTTTTGCTACCGTCACTAGTGCGACGGCGTATGGTCTGATGCGTTTTCTGATGCTACTAAATCAGAATCTTCCTGGATAAAGAACCAGGATAGGATAAAAGCCTTTGAGTTGGCTAATTCCTTTATTTCGAATTTTTCCCTTCAATTTTTCAAACTGGGATCATAGGTTTCAGGTTTCTCTGTTCCAGCTCACAGTCTCTTATGGTTAGAGCCTTGTTCTACAGATGTAGGCTCTAAGTCTAAGCTTTTTAGCGATTCCTTGCAAGGGCAAGACCTTGTTGGGGTCTGGCTTGACAAAAGTAATTCTTTTGGAATGAAAAGAATTTAAAAAAAATTAAATAATAAAAAATGGTCTGCTGTTGAATCGGACACAGTGTGGAGGACATGCCCCCGATCCGGGACCGGATCTTGTGAGGTCAATATTCCGTCTTCGCTCAGGCTTGGGTTTGAGATGTTCAGGATCCCTGGGCAATAGAAAAGTGTCCCAGGGACACAAATCAGCGTTCAAGGAGTTTTTCTCCCAGAAGCAGGTTTCTGTTTTTCAGGATTATCTGCAGTTCAGTTAATAGAAGAGGTGTTCTTGCATTGTGTAATTGTAATTGGGAGTAATTGTTCCTTTCCAGTACAGGAACAGGAGCAGGGTTTTTATTCAAATCTGTTTGTGGTTCCCAAAATAAGAGGGAACCTTCAGACCTATATTAGACCTTTAAAAGTCTAAACAAGTTTCTCATAGTTCCATCGCAAGATGGAGACTATTCGTACCATTCTTCCTTTGATCCAGGAGGGTCAATTTATGATGACTGGATTTAAATGATGCATATCTTCATGTTCCTATCCACAGAAATCATCACAAGTTCCTAAGGTTTGCCTTTCTGGACGAACACTTTCTGTTCGTGGCTCTTTTGGTCTGACCATGACACTCAGAATTTTCACAAAGGTTCTGGGGTCTCTGCTGGCGGTTCTAAAACCGCGGGGCATTGCAGTGGCGCCTTATCTGGACGATATTCTAATCCAGGCATCATCTTGTCAACAAACAAGGTCCCATACCGACGACGTGCTATCCTTCCTGAGAACTCACGGGTGGAAGGTGAATCTGGAAAAGAGTTCCTTAATCCCGAAGACAAGGGTGACTTTTTTTGGGAAATCTAATTGATTCTTTATCTATGAGGGTTTTTCTGACAGAAGTCAGAAAATCAAAGATTCTAGATGCCTGTTGAGCCCTTCAGTCCAATTCTCGTTCGTCAGTGGCTTAGTACATGGAAGCAATCGGACTGATGATGGCGGCAATGGACATCATACCGTTTGCTCGGTTTCACCTCAGGTCTCTGCAGTTAGACATGCTCAGGGATTATGCAGATTTGTCTCCTCGAATAACCCTGAAACAGGAGAAGAGGGGCTCTATTCAATGGTGGTTGTCTCTGGATCATCTATCCCAGGGGACATACTTTCGCAGACCTTCATGGGTGATTGTGACAACTGACGCCAGCCTTGTTAGGATGGGGAGCAGTCTGGGGCTCCCTAAAGGCTTAGGGAGTATGGACTCAGGCAGAGTCTCTTCTTCCTATAAACATCCTGGATCTAGGAGAGATCTTCAATGCTCTTCTGGTCTGTCCTCAGTTAGCTTTGGCCCAGTTCATTAGATTCCAGTCGGATAACATAACGACAGTGGCTTACATCAATCATCAGGGAGGAACAAGGAGTTCCTTAGCGATGACCGAGGTAGCCAAGATAATCCGGTGGGCAGAGGCCCATTCTTGCCATCTGTCAGCGTTCCATATCCCAGGGGTGGACATCTGGGTGGCAGACTTTTCATCTGGGAGAGTGGGAAATCCATCCGCAAGTATTCTCAAACCTAATTCTCAAATGGGGTCGGCCGGAGTTAGATCTCATGGCAGCTCGCCAGTCTGCCAAGCTCCCGAGATACGGGTCCAGTTCCAGGGATCCCCTGTGAGGGACTCGTGGCAGACGGTCCCTAAAGTGGAGGGGGCTGTTTCTACACTAGCTAAAACGCACAACCATACCAATTGAAGACAGTTGTGCTTTTCAAGACCCTATGGATACAAAATTAGAGGGTTTACTTAAGAAAATTTTTGTTCAACAAGGTTTTCTTCTCCAACCTATTGCCTGCATTATTCCTGTAACTACTGCAGCTGCTTTCCGGTTTGAGACGCTGGAAGACTCGCTCCAGACGGAGACCTCATATGAGGAAATTATGGATAGAATTAAGGCTCTAAAGCTAGCTAATTCTTTTATCACTGACGCCGCTTTCCAAATAGCTAAGTTAGCGGCGAAAAATTCAGGTTTCGCCAATTTGGCACGCAGGGCGCTATGGCTAAAGTCCTGGTCGGCCGATGTGTCGTCTAAATCCCAAGCTTTTGAACATTCCTTTCAAAGGAAAGACCCTCTTCGGGCCTGAATTGAAAGAGATTTCAGATATCACCAGGGGAAAAGGCCGTGCTCTCCCTCAGGACAAGCCCTTTAAGACAAAGAACAAAGCTAATTTTCGTTCCTTTCGCAATTTCAGGAACGGCCCCGCTTCATCCTCTCCGGCTGCAAAGCAAGAGGGTAACGCTTCACAGCCCAGGGCAACCTGGAAACCTTACCAGGGCTGGAATAAGGGTAAACAGGCCAAAAAGCCTGCAGCTGCCACCAAGACAGCATGAAGGGGTAGCCCCCGATCCGGGACCGGATCTAGTAGGGGGCAGACTCTCTCTCTTCGCTCAGGCCTGGGCAAGAGATGTACACGATCCTTGGGCATTAGAGATTGTAGCCCAGGGATACCGTCTAGAATTCAAGGACTCTCCTCCAAGGGGAAGGTTCCACATTTCTCGTCTGTCTACAGATCAGACAAAGAAAGAGGCGTTTTTACGCTGTGTAGAAGATCTACATACAATGGGAGTGATCCACCCAGTTCCAATTGCAGAACAAGGACTGGGGTTTTACTCAAACCTGTTTGTGGTTCCCAAAAAAGAAGGAACTTTCAGACCAATTCTGGATCTCAAAATTTTTAAAAAATTCAAGATGGAGACCATTCGGACAATCTAACCAATGATACAGGAGGGTCAATATATGACTACCGTGGATCTAAAGGATGCGTTTCTACACATTCCTATCCACAAAGATCATCACCAGTTTCTCAGGTTCGCCTTTCTGGACAAGCATTATCAGTTTGTGGCTCTTCCTTTCGGGTTGGCCACTGCTCCCAGAATTTTCACAAAGGTGCTAGGCTCCCTCCTGGCGGTTCTAAGACCGCGGGGCATAGCAGTGGCGCCTTACCTAGACGACATCTTAATTCAGGCGTCGACTTTCCAAAGAACCAAGTCTCACACGGAGATCGTAGTGGCCTTTCTGAGGTCTCACGGGTGGAAGGTGAACGTCAAAAAGAGTTCTCTCTTCCCCCTCACAAGAGTTCCATTCCTAGGAACCCTGATAGACTCGGTAGAAATGAAAATATTTCTGACGGAGGTCAGAAAGTTTAAACTGTTATCTACTTGCCGAGCTCTTCATTCCATTGCTCAAACTCAGTTGGACCAGGAGACCAGAGATTCTCTTCTCTGGTGGTTGTCTCAGGGTCACCTGTCTCGGGGAATATGTTTCCGCAGACCAGAGTGGATCATTGTAACGACCGACGCCAGTCTGTTAGGCTGGGGTGCAGTCTGGGACTCCTTGAAAGCTCAGGGCTTATGGTCTCGTGACGAAACTCTTCTCCCGATAAACATTCTGGAACTGAGGGCGATATTCACCGCTCTTCAGGCATGGCCTCAACTAGCTGCGGCTAAATTCATCAGATTTCAGTCGGACAACATCACCACTGTAGCTTACGTCAATCATCAGGGGGGAACAAAGGGTTCTCTAGCGATGACGGAAGTAACCAAAATAATCAGGTGGGCGGAGGATCACTCCTGCCATCTCTCAGCAATTCACATCCCAGGAGTAGACAACTGGGAGGCGGATTTTCTAAGTCGTCAGACTTTTCACCCGGGGGAGTGGGAACT
This sequence comes from Bombina bombina, assembly GCF_027579735.1. NCBI lineage: Eukaryota > Metazoa > Chordata > Amphibia > Anura > Bombinatoridae > Bombina > Bombina bombina. The sequence goes on along the minus strand of NC_069499.1, from coordinate 341,213,230 downwards.
CCACCCGGAGGTATTTGCCCAGCTGACTCGGCTATGGGGCACCCCAGAGTTGGATCTGATGGCGTCCCATCAGAACACCAAACTTCCTCTCTACGGGTCCAGGTCCCTGGATCCCAAGGCGGTATTGATAGATGCTCTAGCAGCGCCTTGGTCCTTCAATCTGGCTTATGTTTTTCTACCGTTTCCTCTCCTCCCGCGTCTGGTTGCCAGAATCAAGCAGGAGAAGGCTTCGGTGATTCTGATTGCGCCTGCGTGGCCACGCTGGACTTGGTATGCAGACCTAGTGGACATGTCATCTGCCCCACCATGGACATTGCCAATGAGGCAGGATCTTCTGATAAAGGGTCCGTTCAAGCATCCAAATTTAGTTTCTCTATGTCTGACTGCTTGGAGATTGAACGATTAATTCTATCAAAGCGTGGGTTCTCTGAGTCAGTTATAGATGCTCTGATTCAGGCTAGAAAGCCTGTCACCAGGAAAATCTACCATAAGATATGGCGGACATATCTTTGTTGGTGTGAATCCAAGGGTTACTCATGGAGTAAGATTAGAATTCCCAGGATATTGTCCTTTCTCCAAGAAGGATTGGAGAAAGGATTGTCGGCTAGTTCCTTAAAAGGACAAATATCTGCTTTGTTTATCCTGTTACACAAGCGTCTGGCAGAGGTACCAGACGTTCAAGCGTTTGCTCAGGCTTTAGTCAGAATCAAGCCTGTCTATAAACCTGTGGCTCCGCCATGGAGTTTTGAATCTAGTTCTTTCGGTTCTCCAAGGGGTTCCGTTTGAACCTTTACATTCCATAGACATTAAGTTGTTATCTTGGAAAGTTTAGTTTTTGATAGCTATCTCTTCTCCTCGAAGAGTTTCAAAATGATCTGCCTTACAGTGTGATTCACCTTTCCTGGTGTTCCACGCAGATAAGGTAGTTTTGCGTACCAAGCCTGGTTTTCTTCCTAAAGTTGTTTCTAACAAGAATATTAACCAGGAAATAGTTGTTCCTTCTCTGTGTCCTAATCCTTCTTCAAAGAAGGAACGTCTATTACACAATCTTGATGTAGTTCGTGCTTTAAAGTTCTATTTACAAGCAACTAGGGATTTCAGACAAACATCTTCCTTGTTTGTTATCTATTCTGGTAAGAGGAGAGGTCAGAAAGCGACTGCTACCTCTTTCCTTTTGGCTGAAAAGCATCATCCGTTTGGCCTATGAAACTGCTGGCCAGCAGCCTCCTGAAAGAATTACTGCTCATTCTACCAGAGCAGTGGCTTCCACATGGGCTTTCAAAAATGATACTTTTGCTTCTTCGGAGGCTATTTTTGGGAGAGAGGTTTTTCAAGCAGTGGTGCCTTCCGTTTAAGGTACCTGTCTTGTTCCCTCCCTTCATCCGTGTCCTAAAGCTTTGGTATTGGTATCCAACAAGTAAAGGATGAATCCGTGGACTGGATACACCTTGCAAGAGTAAACAATTTATGCTTACCTGATAAATTACTTTCTCTTGCAGTGTATCCAGTCCACGGCCCGCCCTGGCATTTAAGTCAGGTAAAAAATTTTTTTGTTTAAACTACAGTCACCACTGCACCCTATGGTTTCTCCTTTTTCTTCCTAACCTTTGGTCGAATGACTGGGGGGTGGAGCTAGAGGGGGAGCTATATGGACAGCTCTGCTGTGTGCTCTCTTTGCCACTTCCTGTAGGGGATGAGAATATCCCACAAGTAAAGGATGAATCCGTGGACTTGATACACCGCAAGAGAAAGTAATTTATCAGGTAAGCATAAATTCTGTTTTTGTTACTCAAGAGTCTGGCATATGTACTAGATGTACAGTCTTTTTGTTAGGCCTTGGTTCTGATCAGGCCCATGTTAAAACCAGTTACTCCTCTATGAAGTCTGAACTTCGTTCTTAATGTTCTTTACGGGGCTCCGTTTGAGCCTATGCTTTACTTAGATATTAAGTTATTATCTTGGAAAGTTTTATTTCTTCAGCTTGAAGAGTGTCTGAGCTCTCGGCGTTGCTATTCCATTCGCCTTTCCTTATTTTCCATTCAGATAAGGTCGTTTTACGTACTAAACTAGGGTTTCTTCTTAAGGTTGTTTCAGACGGGAACATTAATCAGGAGATTGTTGTTCCTTCCTTGTGTCCTAATCCTTATTCTTAAAAGGAACGTCTTCTACACAATTCGGACGTGGTCCGTGCTTTAAAATTTTATTTACAAGCCACTAAGGACTTTCGTCAATCGGTTTCTTTGTTTGTCAGTTTCTCTACCCTACTACTGTAAGAGTTAAGGCTCATTCCACTAGCGCTGTTGCTTCCTCATGGGCATTCAAAATTGAAGCTTCTGTAGAACAGATTTGCAATGCTGCAACTTGGTCCGCTCTAAACGATTTTTCTAAAAATTTACATACTTGATAATTTTTGCCTCGGCTGAGGCTGCTTTTGGGAGAAAGGTTTTTCAAGCTGTGGTGCCTTCAGTTTAGGTTCCCTGTCTTGTCCCTCCCTTTTCATCCGTGTACTCTAGCTTTGGTATGGTATCCCATAAGTAAGGATGATAATCCGTTGACTCATCGTGTCTTCAAAAAGAAAAGAAAATTTATGCTTACCTGATAAATTGGTTTCTTTTTAGACACAATGAGTCCATGGCCCGCCCTGTTCTCTTGAGACAGGTTGTTAATTTTTGTAAACTTCAGACATCTCTGCACCTTGGCTTTTCCTTTCTCTTCCTAACTTTGGTCGAATGACTGGAGTGGGAGGGAGGGGAGGAGCTATATATGAGAAAAGTCGGAAAATATCAAAGCGCCAGCGAACCGGCTGGGTTCAGAATGTGAAACCAATTCCTTCACAATATGGGTTAAAACAAATAATTTATTACAAATTAAAAAACAATTTTACAAAACATAAATTCTTTACAATACTTCTGAGATAGCTTTGAAGATATAAAACATTCGTATCTAAACTTAATGTTTATGTAATGGGCAGAGTGGATTGATTACAAATCCACACAGTGTTTTACAATGGATAAAAATACAAGTACAAATGTAAAATACCTCAATAACTGAACCATTCAGTTATACTTCTTCTGAGATGGCTTTGAGGATTTCAAACATTCGCATCTAAACTCTATGCATATGTGATAAACAGAGTGGATTGATTACAAATCCACACAGTTTTTTACAATTTTAAAAGTACAAATGTAAAAACCTCAATGCCAGAAATATTCAGTTATACTTCTTAGGAAATCCTTTGATCGATAACTTAAAAACTTGCAAAATGCTGAATATAAAAATATTAATAAAACATTCTGGAAACAGACCTTAAGTAGTGTTACTAGCTTTATCAATTCGACCGGATAGGTATATATCACAAAGAATATAGAGGTACAGGCTGATCTTAAAGTAGCGCTACCTACTGTAATTGTCAGATCAATCTGCGATGATATTATTATTCAGAGTGATTACAGGATGTTAAGGACTTATGTCACTGTTAGCTTCTAAATGTGTTTGTATAGTGTTTGTTAGACACTTATACCGGGTCCCTTGGGTTGTATGTGACCAGAGTGGAACAGATCAGCTGCTCCTATAAAGGATCAGTGACCGTTTCCGCTAGCGGAGAGAAATAGAGGATGCGTGTTCTGTTTCAGGTGATTCTGTGACAGGTTAATGTGAATTTTCAAATATACAAAGAAACCTTTTAACACAATAAAAACAATAAAAAACTTCAAAATATGCAGTACAGACTTCAAAAAAGTGTAAATATCAAATCGGTGTTTCCGTGATGGGTGCAGAAATATTCCAATGTGTGTTCCAATTTAAACCTCAATTGTCACTAGTGACCAACATGATTGCAACCGCCAAAAATTGTGTACAATACAAAAAATATAAATAAAAAAAGTCAAATATCGAAAAAATGTAAAAATAAAAATGTGTAACTTAAAACAACTTTTGTTGAAAGTCAGAGTTTGTGTTTCCCAATGTGGGCGATTCCTGTCTTCTATGTGCTTTATCAGTCTATATAGGATATATAGTTGCCTGCAGCGGAGTATGGGCTTCAGCGTCAATAGACTATTTTCAGCTCCAGCGTCACTCAGGTTATTACTTCCTTCTGCCAAAAGAAATAATAATAGTGCAGATTGTTTTTCTAATAGATAAATAATTGGAATGCTACTCACCAGTCGACGCGTTTCGGTCCAACATAGACCTTTTTCAAGACTCTTGAGTCTTGAAAAAGGTCTATGTTGGACCGAAACGCGTCGACTGGTGAGTAGCATTCCAATTATTTATCTATTAGAAAAACAATCTGCACTATTATTATTATTATTAATTTTTGGCGGTTGCAATCATGTTGGTCACTAGTGACAATTGAGGTTTAAATTGGAACACACATTGGAATATTTCTGCACCCATCACGGAAACACCGATTTGATATTTACACTTTTTTGAAGTCTGTACTGCATATTTTGAAGTTTTTTATTGTTTTTATTGTGTTAAAAGGTTTCTTTGTATATTTGAAAATTCACATTAACCTGTCACAGAATCACCTGAAACAGAACACGCATCCTCTATTTCTCTCCGCTAGCGGAAACGGTCACTGATCCTTTATAGGAGCAGCTGATCTGTTCCACTCTGGTCACATACAACCCAAGGGACCCGGTATAAGTGTCTAACAAACACTATACAAACACATTTAGAAGCTAACAGTGACATAAGTCCTTAACATCCTGTAATCACTCTGAATAATAATATCATCGCAGATTGATCTGACAATTACAGTAGGTAGCGCTACTTTAAGATCAGCCTGTACCTCTATATTCTTTGTGATATATACCTATCCGGTCGAATTGATAAAGCTAGTAACACTACTTAAGGTCTGTTTCCAGAATGTTTTATTAATATTTTTATATTCAGCATTTTGCAAGTTTTTAAGTTATCGATCAAAGGATTTCCTAAGAAGTATAACTGAATATTTCTGGCATTGAGGTTTTTACATTTGTACTTTTAAAATTGTAAAAAACTGTGTGGATTTGTAATCAATCCACTCTGTTTATCACATATGCATAGAGTTTAGATGCGAATGTTTGAAATCCTCAAAGCCATCTCAGAAGAAGTATAACTGAATGGTTCAGTTATTGAGGTATTTTACATTTGTACTTGTATTTTTATCCATTGTAAAACACTGTGTGGATTTGTAATCAATCCACTCTGCCCATTACATAAACATTAAGTTTAGATACGAATGTTTTATATCTTCAAAGCTATCTCAGAAGTATTGTAAAGAATTTATGTTTTGTAAAATTGTTTTTTAATTTGTAATAAATTATTTGTTTTAACCCATATTGTGAAGGAATTGGTTTCACATTCTGAACCCAGCCGGTTCGCTGGCGCTTTGATATTTTCCGACTTTTCTCATAACTTACCAGACCACTAGGGGTCACCTATCAAAGCCAAGGGCAAAATTAGTAGTAGGCGCTAAGTGATTTCTTCTCTCTGGAGGAGCTATATATAGCAGCTCTGCTGTGCTGCTCTTTGCCTCCTCCTGCTGACCAGGAGGTAAATATCCCACAAGTAAGGATGATAATCCGTGGACTCATCATGTCTAAAAAGAAACAAATTTATCAGGTAAGCATAAATTTTCTTATTTTTAATTTTAAGGAGATATGTTGTCACTGCCTTTAATAGAGGTTGGGCTGCTGGGTGGTTGGTGTTGGTTCTCCTCTCTTCTGGGCCCTATATGCATCACTGCTGATGTGTATTCCTTGCAAAATGGGCCTAAATCCTACCAGATTTCCTCTGATACCTGTATCTATACTGGATGGACTTTCCTATGGATACTGCTGCATCTGCATAGCTGGTGGAGATGTTTTTTGCAGGTGAGTTCTTAGCCTCTGAGCGGTGTGTTGTGATAAAGGTAATTTGTAGGTACTTAGTCAGGTACAACATAGCCAGGGAACTAACTCTTGACACACATTTTTTTGCCTATTTTGCAAATTTCTGCATTCTTTATACCAGTGTTTTTCAACCAGTGTGCCGTGGCACACTAGTGTGCCGTGAGAGATCCTCAGGTGTGCCGCGGCAGACTGACAACAGTGTGACATATTTTTAAAATTTTGCTTGTTTTTTACTCCCAGGGCAGGGGTGTCCCTCTTTTAAATTTTTAAATATTGGGAGGTATGTGACAGGCATCATTTACAACCATGACATATTGACATTCATTCACAGACGATCATTATGATTGTTTGTGAATGAATGTCAATATGTCACGTATAGTTTGTAGGAGGCATGGCATCACAGCACAATACATTGTGTATATATATGTATATATATGTATGTATATGTATGTGTGTATATATATATGTATATATGTATATATATATATATATATATATATATATATATATATATATATATATATATATATATATATATATATATATATATATATATATATATATATATATATATAATTAGGCTACAATGTGTGATTTTTTTTTGGAATGGTGGTGTGCCACCGGATTTTTTAATGTATAAAAATGTGCCACGGCAAAAAAAAAAAGGTTTAAAATCACTACTTTATACTGTTTTAAGACATTACATACTGTATTATAAGAGAGTATTATTTTACTCTATTATGGAACAGAAACTGTCCCCACTGTTGTTTGTACTATACAAATAAAGCTGTGTATTTCCTTTATGCAGTCTGTAATGTATGCATTCCAGCCTCCAAATTCTGCATAAAACGACCTTTATTTTTCACATGGGGTCCAGAGCAAACAATATAACGTTTCAGGCCTTTACTAGGCCCTTAGTCATGTATACTGATTATACACAGGTTTGTGCTTTTTATACTCTCACCTGTTACTATGGGAGCATTTTGAACTCAATGACATCTTGTGGATATAAACCAATATTACATCTCTTAAAAAATTTTTTATCCCACGAGTATAATTCTAGTATGTGTGTGTTCACATAAACTCACTTAAAAACCTGTATATACCATTAAAAAATGAGATCATAGCACTTAGTAGCAGGGTCATTGCAAACCAAATAACAATTATTGATGAATTTCTACTGTCGAAAAAATGAGGAAAAAGCAAACGAGCCAAAGACAGATAAGAAATCAATTTAAAAAAATAAATTGCAATCATAGTCATTAAGACCCTTGGGGGTGAAGGATTCCAGTTTATAGATCCAGAACATTTCTCTGGTTTTTAATAAATGTTCTCTGTCCCCTCCCCTCCTAGGTCTAACAATTCTCTCTTGATCTGTAATCTTAGCTGGCTTATACTATGACCCATAGAGAGGAAGTGAGAGGATACTGGTGCATCTTTATTTTTCTGTCTGATATTATACTTATGTTCAGTCTTGCCTCTCTACAGGTTTTCGCCCACATAAATTAATCCACATGGACACTTGCTTAAATAAATGACAAAGGTAGATCTGCATGTCATATAATCTCTTATTTGAAACTTCATGCCATTACAATGACTACAGATAAGGCATGGATAGCAACCATTTCTTTTTGTACCTATGGTTGTCTGGATACTAATCCTTTCACTGCCTATATCAGTATGTTCCAACATATCCTTTATAATTTGATTTTTTTCTATAGTCCACCATCGGTGTTTTCTTAAATTCATCCACCTGTGGATTACATTCCCTCAATTTATGCCAATATTTCTTTTTAATGACAAGATGAGTCCACGGATCAGCTTTAATTACTAATGGGATATTCACCTCCTGGTCATCAGGAGGCGGCAAAGAGCACCACAGCAAAGCTGTTAAATAGCTCCTCCCTTCCCTCCCACCCCAGTCATTCTCTTTGCCTACGTTAGTGCTAGGAAGTGGTAAAGTTAGGTGTTAGAAAAGATTCTTCAATCAAGAGTTTATTATTTTGAAAGTGCTACAAGATTTTGCTGCTTTGTCCTAGGGTGTAGCCGTAGTCCACATCAGCCTCTTCAGTAGGGCAGTGGTGGCTTTAGAGCATTTTGAACTGGTGGGACATAATTCTCACAGCGCCTCCCATATATGGATGCTGCCCTAAATCAGAACACCTGAGAGATTTACTCAGGAATTTCTTTTACAGGTCCATGTGGAGGAGAGGACCTCTGCTGAACTGCCTTGCTGTGAGGCAGACATTTTGAGGTAAGTGCTTCTTTAATTATTTCTGGAGCTAAGACAAGGACGCTCAGAAAGACAGAGGGAGCACTTCACTATCGATATCACAAATTATAAGTGGCATATAATATACACTTTATTGTTGGATGGACAGCATTAAGCAGGCATGGGGTGGCAGTTGGCTCTGGTGGTTTTTTTTTTACATTTATGGCGTTATTTTTTCTCAATAATAAGACTGGGAGACTTGGTTATTATTTGTAACGCCCACGGGTCCTTCTGAGTTGCGCGCCTTTTGCATTGCAGTCTCTTCCTAGAAACGCATGTTCTAAGTTAAACAAGCGCTTCTAGGACTGGAAAGCTGCTGTTAATCCTCTATCGAGTCCGGATCGTTTCTCCTCCTAAGAAGGAAGCCTCTCTGGTCTTGCAGTCAGGTAGACACCTCAGCAGAGCTGCTGAGGTGTAGGGGTATCATTTTATTTGCTTTTAGTACGTTTGTTACAGCAAAGTAAAAAAGTTACATGTTTAAATTTAAAGTGACAGTAATGTTTTCTCTTAAGTGTATCCAGTCCACGGATCATCCATTACTTGTGGGATATTCTCCTTCCCAACAGGAAGTTGCAAGAGGATCACCCACAGCAGAGCTGCTATATAGCTCCTCCCCTCACTGCCATATCCAGTCATTCTCTTGCAACTCTCAACTAAGATGGAGGTCGTAAGAGGACTGTGGTGTTTTATACTTAGTTTATTTCTTCAATCAAAAGTTTGTTATTTTTAAATGGTACCGGAGTGTACTGTTTATCTCGGGCAGTATTTAGAAGAAGAATCTGCCTGCGTTTTCTATGATCTTAGCAGAAGTAACTAAGATCCTTTGCTGGTCTCACATATTCTGAGGAGTGAGGTAACTTCAGAGGGGGAATAGCGTGCAGGCTTTCCTGCAATAAGGTATGTGCAGTTAAAATATTTTTCTAGGGATGGAATTTGCTAGAAAATGCTGCTGATACCGAAGTAATGTAAGTAAAGCCTTAAATGCAGTGATAGCGACTGGTATCAGGCTTATTAATAGAGATACATACTCTTATAAAAGTGTATTTTAAAACGTTTGCTGGCATGTTTAATCATTTTTTACATATGTTTGGTGATAAAACTTATTGGGGCCTAGTTTTTTCCACATGGCTGGCTTGAATTTTGCCTAGTAACAGTTCCTGGAGGCTTCCCACTGTTGTAATATGAGTGGGAGGGGCCTATTTTGGCGTTTTTTTGCACAGCAAAAATTAGACACAGACATCCAGCTTCTTCCTGCATGATCCAGGACTTCTCTGAAGTGCTCAAAAGGCTTCAAAAGTCGTATTGAGGGAGGTAAAAAGCCACAGTAGAGCTGTGGCAGTTGTTGTGACTGTTTAAAAATGTTTTTGTCATTTGTTATTCCGTTTTTGGTATTAAGGGGTTAATCATCCATTTGCAAGTGGGTGCAATGCTCTGCTAACTTATTACATACACTGTAAAAATTGCATTAGTGTAACTGCATTTTTTCACTGTTATTTCACAATTTGGGAAAATTTGTGTTTCTTAACCCCTTAATGACAACTGACGTACCAGGTACGTCATGCAAAAACTTACTGTTAATGACAATAGACGTACCTGGTACGTCAGTTGTCTAACAGAGTGCTGGAAGTGATCACAATCACTTCCAGCAGCTCTGAGGGTATTGCAGTGATGCCTCGATATGCCAGTACCCAAGATGGCGGTAATTAGGTAGGGGAGAGGGTTAGAGAGCTGGAGGGGGGGATCAGGGAGGTTGGTGCTAAGGCAGGGGTCCATCACAACTAAAATATTTTATTATTTTTATTTAAAAAAAACCAAAAACTCTTATTTAGTACTGGCAGACTTTCTGCCAGTACTTAAGATGGCGGGAACAATTGTGGGGTGGGGGAGGGAAGAGAGCTGTTTGGGAGGGATCAGGGGGTGGGATGTGTCAGGTGGGAGGCTGATCTCTAAAATTAACCCTGCAAGCTCCCTACAAGCTACCTAATTTAACCCCTTCAATGCTGGGCATAATTCACGTGTGGTGCGCAGCAGCATTTTGCGGCCTTCTAATTGCCAAAAAGCAGCGCCAAAGTCATATAAGTCTGCTATTTCTGAACAAAGGGGATCCCAGAGAAGCTTTTACAACAATTCCTGCCATAATAGCACAAGCTGTTTGTAAATAATTTCAGTGAGAAACCTAAAATTGTGAAAAATGTAAAGTTTTTTTTTTTATTTGCTCGCATTTGGCGGTTAAATGGTGGCATAAAATATACCAAAATGGGCCTAGATCAATACTTGGGGTTGTCTACTACACTAAAGCTAAAATTAACCCTACAAGCTCCCTAATTAACCCCTTCACTCCTGGGCATAAAACACGTGTGGTGCGCAGCGGCATTTAGCGGCATTCTAATTACCAAAAAGCAACCACAAAGCCATATAAGTCTGCTATTTCTGAACAAAGAGGATCCCAGAGAAGCATTTACAACCATTTGTGCCATAATTGCAGAAGCTGTTTGTAAATAATTTCAGTGGGAAACCTAAAGTTTGTGAGAAAATTTGTGAAAAAATTAACTTTTTTTTTTTATCATCGCATTTGGCGGTGAAATGGTGGCATGAAATATACCAAAATGGGCCTAGATCAATACTTTGGGATGCTTTCTAAAACAAAATATATACATGTCAAGGGATATTCAGGTATTCCTGACAGATATCAGGGTTCCAAAGTAACTAGCGCTAATTTTGAAAAAAAAGTGGTTTGGAAATAGCAAAGTGCTACTTGTATTTATTGCCCCATAAATTGCAAAAAAAGCAAAGAACATGTAAACATTGGGTATTTCTAAACTCAGGACAAAATTTATAAACTATTTAGCATGGGTGTTTTTTGGTGATTGTAGATGTGTAACAGATTTTGGGGGCCAAAGATAGAAAAAGTGTGTTTTTTTCCATTTTTTTTCCTCATATTTTATTATTTTTTTTTAGTAAATTATAAGATATGATGAAAATAATGGTATCTTTAGAAAGTCCATTTAATGACGAGAAAAACTGTATATAATATGTGTGGGTACAGTAAATGAGAGGAAAATTACAGCTAAACACAAACACTGCAGAAATGTAAAAATAGCCATTGTCATTAAGGGTAAGAAAATTGAAAAATGGTCCGGTCATTAAGGGGTTAAAGGCGCAGTAACGTTTTTAATATTGCTTGTAAACTTGTTTTAAAGTGTTTTCCAAGCTTGCTAGTCTCATTGCTAGTCTGTTTAAACATGTCTGACACAGAGGAACCTACCTGTTCATTATGTTTGAAAGCCATGGTGGAGCCCCATAGGAGAATGTGTACTAAATGTATTGATTTCACCTTAAACAGTAAAGATCAGTCTTTATCTATAAAAGAATTATCACCAGAGGGTTCTGTCGAGGGGGAAGTTATGCCGACTAACTCTCCCCACGTGTCAGACCCTTCGCCTCCCGCTCAGGGGACGCACGCTAATATGGCGCCAATTACATCAGGGACGCCCATAGCGATTACCTTGCAGGACATGGCTGCAATCTTGAATAATACCCTGTCAGAGGTATTATCTAGATTGCCTGAATTAAGAGGCAAGCGCGATAGCTCTGGGGTTAGGAGAGATACAGAGCGCGCAAATGCTGTTAGAGCCATGTCTGATACTGCGTCACAGTATGCAGAACATGAGGACGGAGAGCTTCAGTCTGTGGGTGACATCTCCGACTCGGGGAAACCCGATTCAGAGATTTCTAATTTTAAATTTAAGCTTGAGAACCTCCGTGTGTTGCTTGGGGAGGTATTAGCTGCTCTGAATGACTGTAACACAGTTGCAATTCCAGAGAAATTGTGTAGGCTGGATAGATACTATGCGGTGCCGGTGTGTACTGACGTTTTTCCTATACCTAAAAGGCTTACAGAAATTATTAGCAAGGAGTGGGATAGACCCGGTGTGCCCTTTTCCCCACCTCCTATATTTAGAAAAATGTTTCCAATAGACGCCACTACACGGGACTTATGGCAGACGGTCCCTAAGGTGGAGGGAGCAGTTTCTACTTTAGCAAAGCGTACCACTATCCCGGTTGAGGACAGTTGTGCTTTTTCAGATCCAATGGATAAAAAATTGGAGGGTTACCTTAAGAAAACGTTTATTCAACAAGGTTTTATTTTACAGCCCCTTTCATGCATTGCACCTGTCACTGCTGCGGCGGCATTCTGGTTTGAGGCCCTGGAAGAGGCCATCCAGACAGCTCCATTGAATGAAATTATTGACAAGCTTAGAATGCTTAAGCTAGCTAACTCATTTGTTTCTGATGCCATTGTTCATTTGACTAAACTAACGGCTAAGAATACCGGATTCGCCATCCAGGCGCGTAGGGCGCTATGGCTTAAATCCTGGTCAGCTGACGTGACTTCAAAGTCTAAATTACTCAACATTCCTTTCAAGGGGCAGACCTTATTCGGGCCTGGCTTGAAGGAAATTATTGCTGACATTACTGGAGGCAAGGGTCATACCCTTCCTCAGGACAGGGCCAAATCAAAGGCCAAACAGTCTAATTTTCGTGCCTTTCTAAATCTCAAGTCAGGAGCAGCATCAACTTCCTCCGCTTCAAAACAAGAGGGAACTGTTGCTCATTCCAGACAGGCCTGGAAACCTAACCAGTCCTGGAACAAGGGCAAGCAGGCCAGAAAGCCTGCTGCTGCCCCCAAGACAGCATGAAGGAACGGCCCCCTATCCGGAAGCGGATCTAGTGGGGGGCAGACTTTCTCTATTCGCCCAGGCGTGGGCAAGAGATGTTCAGGATCCCTGGGCGTTGGAGATCATATCTCAGGGATATCTTCTGGACTTCAAAGCTTCTCCTCCACAAGGGAGATTTCATCTTTCAAGGTTATCAGCAAACCAGATAAAGAAAGAGGCATTCCTAAGCTGTGTGCAAGACCTCCTAGTAATGGGAGTGATCCATCCAGTTCCGCGGACGGAACAAGGACAGGGATTTTATTCAAATCTGTTTGTGGTTCCCAAGAAAGAGGGAACCTTCAGACCAATCTTGGATCTAAAGATCTTAAACAAATTCCTCAGAGTTGCATCATTCAAAATGGAAACTATTCGGACCATCCAGTGGACTTAAAGGATGCCTACCTTCACATACCGATTCACAAAGATCATCATCGGTTCCAAAGGTTTGCCTTTCTAGACAGGCATTACCAATTTGTAGCTCTTCCCTTCGGGTTGGCCACTGCCCCGAGAATTTTTACAAAGGTTCTGGGCTCACTTCTGGCGGTTCTAAGACCGCGAGGCATAGCGGTGGCTCCGTATCTAGACGACATCCTGATACAGGCGTCAAGCTTTCAAATTGCCAAGTCTCATACAGAGATAGTTCTGGCATTTCTGAGGTCGCATGGGTGGAAAGTGAACGTGGAAAAGAGTTCTCTATCACCACTCACAAGAGTCTCCTTCCTAGGGACTCTTATAGATTCTGTAGAGATGAAAATTTACCTGACTGAGTCCAGGTTATCAAAACTTCTAAATGCTTGCTGTGTCCTTCATTCCATTCCACGCCCGTCAGTGGCTCAGTGCATGGAAGTAATCGGCTTAATGGTAGCGGCAATGGACATAGGGCCATTTGCGCGCCTGCATCTCAGACCGCTGCAATTATGCATGCTAAGTCAGTGGAATGGGGATTACACAGATTTGTCCCCTCTACTAAATCTGGATCAAGAGACCAGAGATTCTCTTCTCTGGTGGCTTTCTCGGGTCCATCTGTCCAAGGGTATGACCTTTCGCAGGCCAGATTGGACGATTGTAACAACAGATGCCAGCCTTCTAGGTTGGGGCGCAGTCTGGAACTCCCTGAAAGCTCAGGGATCGTGGACTCAGGAGGAGGAACTCCTCCCAATAAATATTCTGGAGTTAAGAGCAATATTCAAGGCTCTTCTAGCTTGGCCTCAGTTAGCAACACTGAGGTTCATCAGATTTCAGTCGGACAACATCACGACTGTGGCTTACATCAACCATCAAGGGGGAACCAGGAGTTCCCTAGCGATGTTAGAAGTCTCAAAGATAATTCGCTGGGCAGAGTCTCACTCTTGCCACCTGTCAGCGATCCACATCCCAGGCGTAGAGAACTGGGAGGCGGATTTTCTAAGTCGTCAGACTTTTCATCCGGGGGAGTGGGAACTCCATCCGGAGGTGTTTGCTCAACTGGTCCATCGTTGGAGCAAACCAGAACTGGATCTCATGGCGTCTCGCCAGAACGCCAAGCTTCCTTTTTACGGATCCAGGTCCAGGGACCCGGGAGCAATGCTGATAGATGCTCTAGCAGCTCCTTGGTTCTTCAACCTGGCCTATGTGTTTCCACCGTTTCCTCTGCTCCCTCGACTGATTGCCAAAATCAAACAGGAGAGAGCATCAGTGATTCTGATAGCTCCTGCGTGGCCACGCAGGACCTGGTATGCAGACCTAGTGGACATGTCATCTCTTCCACCATGGACTCTGCCTCTGAGGCAGGACCTTCTAATACAAGGTCCTTTTAATCATCCAAATCTAATTTCTCTGAGACTGACTGCATGGAGATTGAACGCTTGATTCTATCAAAACGTGGCTTCTCCGAGTCAGTCATTGATACCTTAATACAGGCTCGGAAGCCTGTCACCAGGAAAATCTACCATAAGATATGGCGTAAATATCTTTATTGATGTGAATCCAAGAGTTACTCATGGAGTAAGGTTACGATTCCTAGGATATTGTCCTTCCTCCAAGAGGGTTTGGACAAAGGCTTATCAGCTAGTTCTTTAAAAGGACAGATCTCTGCTCTGTCTATTCTTTTGCACAAGCGTCTGGCAGAAGTTCCAGACGTCCAGGCATTTTGTCAGGCTTTGGTTAGGATTAAGCCTGTGTTTAAAACTGTTGCTCCCCCGTGGAGCTTAAACTTAGTTCTTAAAGTTCTTCAGGGAGTTCCGTTTGAACCCCTTCATTCCATTGATATTAAACTTTTATCTTGGAAAGTTCTGTTTTTGATGGCTATTTCCTCGGCTCGAAGAGTCTGAGTTATCTGCCTTACATTGTGATTCTCCTTATCTGATTTTTCATTCAGACAAGGTAGTTCTGCGTACCAAACCTGGGTTTTTAACAGGAATATCAATCAAGAGATTGTTGTTCCATCATTGTGTCCTAATCCTTCTTCAAAGAAGGAACGTATTTTGCATAATCTGGACGTAATCTTATAGGCTACTAAAGATTTTCGTCAAACATCTGCCCTGTTTGTCGTTTACTCTGGACAGAGGAGAGGTCAAAAAGCTTCGGCAACCTCTCTCTCCTTTTGGCTTCGGAGCATAATATGCTTAGCCTATGAGACTGCTGGAAAGCAGCCCCCTGAAAGGATTACAGCTCATTCTACTAGAGCTGTGGCTTCCACCTTGGCCTTTAAAAATGAGGCCTCTGTTGAACAGATTTGCAAGGCTGCGACTTGGTCTTCGCTTCACACCTTTTCAAAATTTTACAAATTTGACACTTGCTTTTTCGGAGGCTGTTTTTGGGAAAAAGGTTCTACAGGCAGTGGTTCCTTCCGTTTAAGTTCCTGCCTTGTCCCTCCCATCATCCGTTTACTTTAGCTTTGGTATTGGTATCCCACAAGTAATGGATGATCCGTGGACTGGATACACTTAACAAGAGAAAACATAATTTATGCTTACCTGATAAATTTATTTCTCTTGTAGTGTATCCAGTCCACGGCCCGCCCTGTCCTTTTAAGGCAGGTCTAAATTTTAATTAAACTACAGTCACCACTGCACCCTATGGTTTCTCCTTTCTCGTCTTGTTTCGGTCGAATGACTGGATATGGAATTGAGGGGAGGAGCTATATAGCAGCTCTGCTGTGGGTGATCCTCTTGCAACTTCCTGTTGGGAAGGAGAATATCCCACAAGTAATGGATGATCCGTGGACTGGATACACTACAAGAGAAATACATTTATCAGGTAAGCATAAATTATGTTTTTTTCACAAAAATTTTTTATTTCAAATTTGAGGTTTTTATTTGCTATTTGACCGATTTGTGAACTAGTATGGACCAAGGGGACTTGCAAGATGTTACTTGCTCCTTGTGTTTTGATGCCGATGGGGAACCACCAATCTCTTTCTGTTACTCATGTATAGGGAAAAGATTTTTTCTGAGCCAAACTGTTCTTTTACAAGATACGATGAGTCCACGGATTTCATCCTTGTGGAATATCGCCTCCTGGTCAGCAGGAGGAGGCAAAGAGCACCACAGCAGAGCTGTATATATAGCTCCTCCCTTCCCTCCCACTCCAGTCATTCTCTTTGCCTGTGTTAGTGATAGGAAGAGGTAAAGTGAGGTGTTAGTTTTAGATTCTTCAGTCAAGAGTTTATTATTTTTTACAGTACTGCCAAAGTGTGCTACTTTGTTCTGGGGTGTAGCCTAGACCAGATCAGTCTCTTCAGTAAAAAGAGAAAAGCATTTGGTGGCTTTAGAGCTATGGAAACTTGTGGGACATAATTCTCACTGTGCCTTCCATATATAAATGCTGCCCTGCCTTTGGAAAACCTGAGACATTCTAACTCAGAACTTTCTCTTCATTCTCAGGTCCATTGGAGGGATATGACCTCTTACACCTGGAGTCTGCCTTGCTGCCAGGCAGAAGATGAGGTAAGTGCTGACTTTGTTTCTGGGTACAAGAAGTCTCAGAATAAGTTTGGGCACTTTATTTTTTTTGACACAGACCTCATCACCTTGGGGCTCCTTCTAGGGGTTAACATTGATGCAGTTCTCCTAATGTTTCTAGGGGACTCTGGGCAGTTTTTTGGACACTGACAGGAGACATGTGACTTTTCTCTCCCGGCGGTTTTATAAAGTAGCTGACCGGGAGGGCTTATTCTGTCTGCCTTTTCTATTGTGCAGAGCTCAGTGTTGCGACATCAGGGCTGGAAATATGGGCTGCGCAGCTTCCTAGAAATAGGTGCAGGGAGAAAGCAACCTGTTATTTTGCCCCTGGTCGTTTAGCTTAGTGATAATGACGACCGGGAGAGGATTGTTTATACCGCCTGTTTTTTTTCTGTAACACTCAGTGTGAGTGTACGACTCAGTGAAATAATTAAAGCATTTACAAGGTTTACCTATCCAACAAGGAGGTACTGGTAAAATCTTAATGAAAGGGTTTATTGGGCTAAGCTGCTTCCTAGACATGGGGGAAAAGGAGCTACGCAGCTTATTTTGATCCAGGTCGTTTGGCCCAATAATAATGGCGACCGGGAGTGTTTTGCTGAAACGCCCACGAGGGACGGAGCTTTCATGGCGCCAATTTAATGGCGCAGCACTTATTTGGTGCTTCCGATGTTCAGAGTTTACGTTCCTTCTCCTCTTAGCAAGGGGCTGGGCGGAAAAACACTGCAGGAAAAGCGGAAGGGGCTGGATATACTGTGTGTTGCGCTTAGAGATAGCGCTACGGCTGACTTTTAATCAGAAGAAGTAGGGTTATGTCTAACTGGTCCTTAGAGATCTCCGGAAGGGTTCTGGGGTTCACTAGATGTTTCGCCAGTATGTCCTCATATAAAATAATTTTACTAACCCCTACAGTGCAGGGTTCTCTGTTTACATGTTTTCCACTACTGTTATTTATTGAAAACACTGCAGGAGACTGGTTTCTTAGTATGGCACTTATTTGTAATACTCCTAAAGTGATTGGGGTTTAGCAGTCCGTTGACATTGGTCAATACATGCACAAATTTCTCATATAATGTCCAAAGTGGGTTTTTTTACTGACCCACATGCAGTGCTCTGCAGTTCCTTGCACTCTTCAGTGGAATTTGTTGCACAAGACGGGCTTGCTTTACTGTACATAGCGTTGTCTATTAACAGCGAGATTGCCATGTTAATTGGATTGTTTCTGACACAGAAATAAGACGATAATTTTTTCCTTAAAAAAATGTTTGTTTGTTTTTTTTTTTAAAGTGTCAGTAACGTTTTTTTTGTGTGTAGATTTTTATTAACTATTACACTCTGTTTTGAACCTCCTTTAAAGCGTTTGCTGTTTGGGAGTATTTTGACAGGGTCAATTTATGCCACAAACCTTTAGTGTCCACAAAATGTTAGGGCACACATGCAGTACCCTGCGTTTCCTCTCCTGCTCCGTCCGGAGTTTTTTTCTTTGCATATCATGCATTCCCTATACTTAACAAGCTGTTTTCCATACCCATCTTAACTAAGGGGCTGGGCAGACGTGGCCTAGGGTGAGGGGAGTAGTTTTCAGTTTACGAAGAGAACTACTTTTTCCTTTGAATACAGCTGGATTTTTTCATAGGTTATAGGGATGAAGATTGGAAAACTGCAGATGGCTCAGCTTGCTAAGTCTCTGTGGCTGTGTTCTGTTGCAGCCCAAGGGTTGCAGGCTCAATCTCCGGAGAGGTCCACTCAGCCTCTCATCTTTCTGAGAATGAGCAGCGCCTTGAGTCCCTTGCGGGTGATTGGCGCTCTTTGCCCACTTCATACAGTGGCATCCATCTGTGTCTGATACTATTAGTCAGAATCTCCCCTGAATAAGATTCTGGATAGGATACAGCTATTCCATTGTGGCCTAGTGGATAGCTGAGGTGCTTTTTAAGTAATTGGTTTGGAGTTCAAATCCCGGTCTGGCTGTTGGGTTTCCATGCTACCTGCCCTTCTACTTACCTAACAAAGGCTTTCAAGGCTATTTCCTTTATTTCCTATCCTTCTCAAAATGGGATAGGTTTCAGGTTTCTCTGTCCCAGCTCGCTGAGCTTTGGGGTTAGAGTCTGGTTATACAGATGTATATTCTGAGTCAAGAAGTTTAATGCTTTGTTCCTAGACGTCCTTGTTGAAACTTGACTTGATGGAGATGATTTAAAGGGCCACTGTAAGTAAATATTTTCTATGCCTGTTACTATCTACCCCAAATACGCTTTTTATCAATAGCATTTCATTAACATATCTCTACCGTATATTAGAAATCTTGTCTGCAAATTTAATTGTTTTCCAAACCCACTCCGTGGGTATCCTTTGCTCTGTACCAATCCGTTTACAATACCTAGATTTCAAAATGGCGCTTTAAACATTAAGTTATTGGTTTAAGTATTTTGAACACGCAGTGCTGAAAATAGTGGGCAGGATAACGTGACATTATCGGCGAATAAAAGATATAACTTTTAGAACATTATGAAACTTCGTTTTGGAGAAAATATAGGTCAGTAGGTTTTAATTAATGTTTATTAACTTTAATATGTTGGTTGTTTAGCTTAAAAATTATAACAGAAAGTAATCCTTTAATTTGAAAATAGTGTTTTGGGAATTCAAGGTGGACAGGTGTGCTTTTAAGATTCTCTGCAGACCAGCTACAAAAGTAGGCGTTCTTACATTGTGTAGGAGACCTCTCTTCCGTGGGAGCGATTTGTCCTGTTCCAATACAGGGGCAGGGTTTTTTCCTTTACTCTGTTTGTAGTTCCCAATCAAGGGAGGGAACCTTCAAAACTATCTTAAGACCTCAAGTCTATACAGTTTTCTCGGAGTTCAATTTTTTTTGTGCGCTCTTTGTCGTACCATCCTTCCATTTATACAGGAGGGTCAATTTATGACAGCAGTGGACCTAAGGGATGCATATCTATATGTTCCTATCCACAGAGATCATCACGGGTTCCTGAGGTTTGCCTTTCTGGACAAACGTTTTCAGTTTGTGGCTCTTCCTTTCGGTCTGGCAATGGCACCCAGAATTTTCACAAGCTGGGGTCTCTGATGGCAGTTCTAAGACCGCGAGGCATTGCAGTGGCGCCTTATCTGGATATTCTGATCCAGGCGTCTTATCAGCTAACAAAGTCTCATACCGACATTGTTCTGTCCTTTCTATGGACTCACGGGTGGGTAGTGAATCTGGAAAAGTGTTCGCTAGTTCCACAGACAAGGGTTTCTTGGGAACTCTAGTCGACTCTCTAGCCATGAATTTTTTTTTGACGGAAGTCAGAAAGTTAAAGGGACAGTCTAGGCCAAAATAAACTTTTATGATTCAGATAGAGCATGTAATTTTAAACAATTTTCCAATTTACTTTTATCACCAATTTTGCTTTGTTCTCTTGGTATTCTTAGTTGAAAGCTTAACCTAGGAGGTTCATATGCTAATTTCTTTCATGTAATTAGCAAGAGTCCATGAGCTAGTGACGTATGGGATATACATTCCTACCAGGAGGGGCAAAGTTTCCCAAACCTCAAAATGCCTATAAATACACCCCTCACCACACCCACAAATCAGTTTTACAAACTTTGCCTCCCATGGAGGTGGTGAAGTAAGTTTGTGCTAGATTCTACGTTGATATGCGCTTCGCAGCAGGCTGGAGCCCGGTTTTCCTCTGTGTGCAGTGAATGTCAGAGGGATGTGAAGAGAGTATTGCCTATTTGAATTCAATGATCTCCTTCTACGGGGTCTATTTTATAGGTTCTCTGTTATCGGTCGTAGAGATTCATCTCTTACCTCCCTTTTCAGATCGACGATATACTCTTATATATACCATTACCTCTACTGATTCTCGTTTCAGTACTGGTTTGGCTTTCTACTACATGTAGATGAGTGTCCTGGGGTAAGTAAGTCTTATTTTCTGTGACACTCCTAGCTATGGTTGGGCACTTTTATATAAAGTTCTAAATATATGTGTTTAAACATTTATTTGCCTTGATTCAGGATGTTCAACGTTCCTTATTTCAGACAGTCAGTTTCATATTTGGGATAATGCATATGAATAAATCAATTTTTTCTTACCTTAAAATTAGATTTTTTTCCTGTGGGCTTGCGGGGGCTGAAAATGCTTCATTTTATTGCGTCATTCTTGGCGCGGACTTTCTTGGCGCAAAAATTTTCTTGTCATTTCCGGCGTCATACGTGTCGCTGGAAGTTGCGTCATTTTTTTGACGTTTTTGCGCCACAAAATGTCGGCGTTACCGGATGTGGCGCCATTTTTGGCGCCAAAAGCATTTAGGCGCCAAAAAATGTGGGCGGCTTTTTTGGCGCTAAAAAATTTGAGCGTCATTGTTGTCTCCACAATATTTAAGTCTCATTATTTATTGCTTCTGGTTGCTAGAAGCTTGTTCATTGGCATTTTTTTCCTATTCCTGAAATTGTCATTTAAGGAATTTGATCATTTTTGCTTTATATGTTGTTTTTTCTATTACATATTGCAAGATGACCCTGAATCAGAAGCCACTTCTGGAAAAACGCTTAACTGAGTTTCAGTTCTACTAAAGCTAAGTTTATTTATTTTAAATGTTATAAATGTTTATCTTTAGCTATGGTTTGTAATAAGTTATGATATACTTTTACATGCAGAATCCATTAGTATGTATGCTTTATATATTTCCATTCTTACATCTTATGTACAAGAAATATTTAGAAGATTTATAAGAAATATTTTTCTGATTCTATTTAAAGGCTTTGTCTGACTTTGTGCCTTCTAATAAAATTTTTAGGTCTTTTTCACTTCTTTTTTTTAATTATTGAAGTTTCAAATGACCAACAACATACTGATTTATCCTTCTCTGATGATGTTTTTTCTCTTTCAGAAATTTTCTTCATCGGATATTGACACTAACAAATCTTTTTTATTATTTTTCTATTATTAGAGTACATTTGTTCTTTGTTGAAAAGGTGTTGATTATTTTGGCTATTAAGGTAACTAGTTCTTTAAGACTAGCTGACACTATTTCTGCCTATTTATTTCTTCTGTGTTTTCAGAGGTTTTCTTTCCAATTCCCCATTCTAGGGAATGGAATAGGCTGAGAATTTTCTTTTATTCCTTTTTCAAAGGTTTTAAACTATATTCTTTGCCAGCAGTTAAATTCAATTTGGAGGGTTCTCCAATTTATTGGGGCTATCTCTACTTCTACTAATTATGCTATTGTTTCTATAGCAAAATAGTATTTATTTTCATTTAGATAGTTGTATCTTATTTATGGAAAATGATTTAGTTTCAGGTACTTTTCTTGGTCCTGTGATTTATTTGGATATTGCAATTGCTTAATTTTTTCTGTTTACTTTAAGATCAAGTATCAGATTATGATTTATTTTAGCATTGTTAAGGGACAACATTTACTAGACTAGGTGCTGTTGCATTTGTCTTGTTGTTTTGCATTTATTGATTGTGCAAGTCCACTGTATTGACTGGTCCTTTAAACTGGACTATCATGCTAATAATTTCATTTGTGTCTTCATTTTATTGAATATTTTCGCAAATGAGGGTTAATCTATGTCTTTAGCTATTTTAGCTAGAAGAATTTTGTGATTTTTAAAAAAAAATAAAAAAATCCATATTTCTTTTTGTTCTAAGATAATCAATTATTTGTTTTATAATTGGATTCAATTCTTAACTGTTACTCTGGGTTTCAAGATTGAGTTCTAAGACTAAAACTTTAAGCTTATACTAGTTTGGTTGTTCTTATTAAGGAACAAATTCCTGAGTTCTTTCCCAAGTAACATGTTTATAATTGGGGTTCGAAATCAGCTCCCTAATATTGCGATGTACGTGCCGTATTCCAGCTTGGCTGGTAAAGGGCAGGTTAAGACTTCTTTGAAATTTATTTGGTTCTATTTTGTCCAAATTTCTTTGATTTTATTCCAGTAAGGCTAACACATTCTTTCAGTGTGTTTCTGTCCTATATATTTTGGGTACTGTTGAAGCATGGCTGGGCACCCATGGGGTTCAAGCGCTGCTCAGACCTGGAATCTTCTGGGGTATTTCTTCCAGTTCCTTTTTTAGGAACCGGGTTTGGAGTTTTATTCAAACTATTTTGCCTTTTTATGGTCATTGATGGCATTATTTGTTTTCATTAGATACAATAAATGCATATTTTCATTTTTCTGTTTTCATTCAGATTATTTTCTGAGGATGTGGAATCTCATATGATTCACTTGCCCTTCAGGACATAGTTAGAGGATCTTTTTTTCGAAAGCTCTTGATTCCTCACACAAGGGTCACCTTTTTTAGGTTTCCAGATAGTTTGTGTCACTGTCTTTGTCTCTATCAGACAAGGGACAATTTTATTGTGTTCCGTTTGTCGGTACCTTTAGTCTCTATTATTTCCTTCAGTTGCTATATATGCATAGAAGTTTAGGTCTTATGGCCACAGCATTGGATTCAATTCCCTTTGCTCATTTTCACTAGAAAGAACCTTTCCAGTCTTTTATGAGTGTTTCTTCTAGAACATGGTTGGAGGATCAATTTACCAAAAAGTTCGTTGATTCCTCAGACAAGGGTAACCTTTTTAGGTTTCCTGATAGATTCAGTGTCCTTGACTCTGTCTCTGACGGACAAGAGACGTCTGAAATTGGTTTCAGCTTGTCGAAACCTTCAGTCTCAATCTTTCCCTTCGGTAGCCTTATGCATGGAAATTCTGGGTCTTATGACTGCTGCATTGGACGCGGTTCCCTTTGCTTGTTTTCACATGCGACCTCTTCAGCTCTGTATGCTGAACCAGTGGTGCAGGGATTATACAAAGATATCTCAATTAATATCTTTAAAACCGATTGTACGACACTCTCTGACGTGGTGGACAGACCACCGTAGTTTAGTTCAGGGGGCTTCTTTTGTTCTTCCAACCTGGACTGTGATTTCAACAGATGCAAGTCTGACAGGTTGGGGAGCTGTTTGGGGGTCTCTGACAGCACAAGGGGTTTGGGAATCTCAGGAGGTGAGATTACCAATCAATATTTTGGAACTCCGTGCAATTTTCAGAGCTCTTCAGTCATGGCCTCTTCTAAAGAGAGAGTCGTTCATTTGTTTTCAGAAGGACAATGTCACAACTGTGGCATATGTCAATCATCAAGGAGGGACTTACAGTCCTCTGGCTATGAAAGAAGTATCTCGAATTCTGGTATGGGCGGAATCCAGCTCCTGTCTAATTTCTGCGGTTCATATCCCAGGTATAGACAATTGGGAAGTGGATTATCTCAGTCGCCAAACGTTACATCCGGGCGAATGGTCTCTTCACCCAGAGGTATTTCTTCAGATTATTCAAATGTGGGGACTTCCAGAAATAGATCTGATGGCTTCTCATCTAAACAAGAAGCTTCCCAGGTATCTGTCCAGATCCAGGGATCCTCAGGCGGAGGCAGTGGATGCATTGTCACTTCCTTGGAAGTATCATCCTGCCTATATCTTTCCGCCTCTAGTTCTTCTTCCAAGAGTAATTTCCAAGATTCTAAAGGAGTGCTCTTTTGTTCTGCTGGTGGCTCCAGCATGGCCTCACAGGTTTTGGTATGCGGATCTTGTCCGGATGGCCACTTGCCAACCGTGGACTCTTCCGTTAAGACCAGACCTTCTATCGCAAGGTCCTTTTCTCCAACATAGGTGTGTCCGGTCCACGGCGTCATCCTTACTTGTGGGATATTCTCTTCCCCAACAGGAAATGGCAAAGAGCCCAGCAAAGCTGGTCACATGATCCCTCCTAGGCTCCGCCTACCCCAGTCATTCTCTTTGCCGTTGTACAGGCAACATCTCCACGGAGATGGCTTAGAGTTTTTTAGTGTTTAACTGTAGTTTTTATTATTCAATCAAGAGTTTGTTATTTTAAAATAGTGCTGGTATGTACTATTTACTCTGAAACAGAAAAGAGATGAAGATTTCTGTTTGTATGAGGAAAATGATTTTAGCAACCGTTACTAAAATCCATGGCTGTTCCACACAGGACTGTTGAGAGGAATTAACTTCAGTTGGGGGAACAGTGAGCAGTCTTTTGCTGCTTGAGGTATGACACATTCTAACAAGACGATGTAATGCTGGAAGCTGTCATTTTCCCTATGGGATCCGGTAAGCCATTTTTATTACAGACAGTAAATAAGGGCTTCACAAGGGCTTATTAAGACTGTAGACATTTTCTGGGCTAAATCGATCATATTTACACATATTTAGCCTTGAGGAATCATTTAATCTGGGTATTTTTTGTATAATTATATCGGCAGGCACTGTTTTAGACACCTTATTCTATAGGGGCTTTCCCTAATCATAGTCAGAGCCTCATTTTCGCGCCGGTATGGCGCACTTGTTTTTGAGAACAGCATGACATGCAGCTGCATGTGTGTGGAGCTCTGATACATAGAAAAGTCTTTCTGAAGGCATCATTTGGTATCGTATTCCCCTTTGGGCTTGGTTTGGTCTCAGCAAAGCAGATTCCAGGGACTGTAAAGGGGTTAAATATAAAAACGGCTCCGGTTCCGTTATTTTAAGGGTTAAAGCTTCCAAATTTGGTGTGCAATACTTTTAAGGCTTTAAGACACTGTGGTGAAATTTTGGTGAATTTTGAACAATTCCTTCATACTTTTTCGCAATTGCAGTAATAAAGTGTGTTCAGTTTAAAATTTAAAGTGACAGTAACGGTTTTATTTTAAAACGTTTTTTGTGCTTTGTTATCAAGTTTATGCCTGTTTAACATGTCTGAACTACCAGATAGATTGTGTTCTGACTGTGGGGAAGCCAGAGTTCCTTCTCTTTTAAATAGATGTGATTTATGTCATAAAAAATTTAGTAAAAATGATGCCCAAGATGATTCCTCAAGTGAGGGGAGTAAGCATGGTACTGCATCATCCCCTCCTTCGTCTACACCAGTCTTGCCCATACAGGAGGCCCCTAGTACATCTAGCGCGCCAATACTCCTTACTATGCAACAATTAACGGCTGTAATGGATAATTCTATCAAAAACATTTTAGCCAATATGCCCACTTATCAGCGAAAGCGCGACTGCTCTGTTTTAGAAAATACTGAAGAGCATGAGGACGCTGATGATATTGTTTCTGAAGGGCCCCTACACCAGTCTGAGGGGGCCAGGGAGGTTTTGTCTGAGGGAGAAATTTCAGATTCAGGAAAAATTTCTCAACAAGCTGAACCTGATGTGATTACTTTTAAATTTAAGTTGGAACATCTCCGCGCTCTGCTTAAGGAGGTGTTATCCAATTTGGATGATTGTGATTATCTGGTCATTCCAGAAACACTATGTAAAATGGTCAAGTTCCTAGAGGCCCCGGGGCCCCCCGAAGCTTTTCCTATACCCAAGCGGGTGGCGTACATTGTTAATAAAGAATGGGACAGGCCCGGTATACCTTTCGTACCTCCCCCCATATTTAAAAAATTGTTTCCTATAGTCGACCCCAGAAGGGACTTATGGCAGACAGTCCCCAAGGTCGAGGGGGCGGTTTCTACGCTAAACAAGCGCACCACTATACCCATAGAAGATAGTTGTGCTTTCCAAGATCCTATGGATAAAAAATTAGAAGGTTTGCTAAAAAAGATGTTTGTTCAGCAAGGTTACCTTCTACAACCAATTGCATGCATTGTCCCTGTCACTACAGCCGCGTGTTTCTGGTTCGATGAGCTAGAAAAGGCGATTATTAGTAATTCTTCTTCTTATGAGGAGATTATGGACAGAATTCGCGCTCTTAAATTGGCTAATTCTTTCACCCTAGACGCCACCTTGCAATTGGCTAGGTTAGCGGCGAAAAATTCTGGGTTTGCTATTGTGGCGCGCAGAGCGCTTTGGTTAAAATCTTGGTCAGCGGATGCGTCTTCCAAGAACAAATTGTTTGACATTCCTTTCAAGTGGAAAACACTGTTTGGCCCTGACTTGAAAGAGATTATCTCTGATATCACTGGGGGCAAGGGCCATGCCCTTCCTCAGGATAGGTCTTTCAAGGCCAAAAATAAACCTAATTTTCGTCCCTTTCGCAGAAACGGACCAGCCCCAAGTGCTACGTCCTCTAAGCAGGAGGGTACTACTTCTCAAGCCAATCCAGCCTGGAGACCAATGCAAGGCTGGAACAAAGGAAAGCAGGCCAAGAAACCTGCCACTGCTCCCAAGACAGCATGAGATGCGGGCCCCCGATCCGGGACCGGATTTGGTGGGGGGCAGACTCTCTCTCTTCACTCAGGCTTGGGCAAGAGATGTTCTGGATCCTTGGGCGCTAGAAATAGTCTCCCAAGGTTATCTTCTGGAAGTGATTCATCCTGTTCCATTAAAAGAACGAGGGATGGGGTTCTACTCCAATCTGTTCGTAGTTCCCAAAAAAGAGGGAACGTTCAGACCAATCTTAGATCTCAAGATCCTAAACAAGTTTCTCAAGGTTCCATCGTCCAAAATGGAAACCATTCGAACAATCCTTCCATCCAGGAAGGTCAATTCTTGACCACGGTGGATTTAAAGGATGCGTATCTACATATTCCTGTCCACAAGGAACATCATCGGTTCCTAAGGTTCGCATTCCTGGACAAGCATTACCAGTTCGTGGCGCTTCCTTTCGGATTAGCCACTGTTCCAAGGATTTTCACAAAGGTACTAGGGTCCCTTCTGGCGGTGCTAAGACCAAGGGGCATTGCTGTCGTACCTTACTTGGACGACATTCTGATTCAAGCGTCGTCCCTTCCTCAAGCAAAGGCTCACACGGACATAGTCCTGGCCTTTCTCGGATCTCACGGATGGAAAGTGAACGTGGAAAAGAGTTCTCTATCTCCGTCGACAAGAGTTCCCTTCTTGGGAACAATAATAGACTCCTTAGAAATGAGGATTTTTCTGACAGAGACCAGAAAAACAAAACTTCTAAACTCTTGTCGGATACTTCATTCCGTTCCTCTTCCTTCCATAGCGTAGTGCATGGAAGTGATAGGTTGGATGGTGGCGGCAATGGACATAGTTCCTTTTGCGCGCATTCATCTAAGACCATTACAACTGTGTATGCTCAGTCAGTGGAATGGGGACTATACAGACTTGTCTCCGAAGATACAAGTAAATCAGAGGACCAGAGACTCACGCCGTTGGTGGCTGTCCCTGGACAACCTGTCACAAGGGGTGACCTCATTGTCACGACCGACGCCAGTCTGATGGGCTGGGGCGCGGTCTGGGGATCCCTGAAAGCTCAGGGTCTTTGGTCTCGGGAAGAATCTCTTCTACCGATAAATATTCTGGAACTGAGAGCGATATTCAATGCTCTCAAGGCTTGGCCTCAGCTAGCGAGGGCCAAGTTCATACGGTTTCAATCAGACAACATGACGACTGTTGCGTACATCAACCATCAGGGGGGAACAAGGAGTTCCCTGGCGATGGAAGAAGTGACCAAAATCATTCAATGGGCGGAGACTCGCTCCTGCCACCTGTCTGCAATCCACATCCCAGGAGTGGAAAATTGGGAAGCGGATTTTCTGAGTCGTCAGACATTGCATCCGGGGGAGTGGGAACTCCATCCGGAAATCTTTGCCCAAATCACTCAACTGTGGGGCATTCCAGACATGGATCTGATGGCCTCTCGTCAGAACTTCAAGGTTCCTTGCTACGGGTCCAGATCCAGGGATCCCAAGGTACTCTAGTAGATGCACTAGTAGCACCTTGGACCTTCAAACTAGCTTATGTATTCCCGCCGTTTCCTCTCATCCCCAGGCTGGTAGCCAGGATCAATCAGGAGAGGGCGTCGGTGATCTTGATAGCTCCTGCGTGGCCACGTAGGACTTGGTATGCAGATCTGGTGAATATGTCATCGGCTCCACCATGGAAGCTACCTTTGAGACGAGACCTTCTTGTTCAAGGTCCGTTCGAACATCCGAATCTGGTCCCACTCCAGCTGTCTGCTTGGAGATTGAACGCTTGATCTTATCAAAGCGAGGGTTCTCAGATTCTGTTATTGATACTCTTGTTCAGGCCAGAAAGCCTGTAACTAGAAAAATTTACCACAAAATATGGAAAAAATATATCTGTTGGTGTGAATCTAAAGGATTCCCTTGGGACAAGGTAAAGATTCCTAGGATTCTATCCTTTCTTCAAGAAGGATTGGAGAAAGGATTATCTGCAAGTTCCTTGAAGGGACAGATTTCTGCCTTGTCTGTGTTACTTCACAAAAAGCTGGCAGCTGTGCCAGAAGTTCAAGCCTTTGTTCAGGCTCTGGTTAGAATCAAGCCTGTTTACAAACCTTTGACTCCTCCTTGGAGTCTCAACTTAGTTCTTTCAGTTCTTCAGGGGGTTCCGTTTGAACCCTTACATTCCGTTGATATTAAGTTATTATCTTGGAAAGTTGCAATTTCTTCTGCTAGAAGAGTTTCAGAATTATCTGCTCTGCAGTGTTCTCCTCCTTATCTGGTGTTCCATGCAGATAAGGTGGTTTTACGTACTAAACCTGGTTTTCTTCCAAAAGTTGTTTCTAACAAAAACATTAACCAGGAGATAGTCGTGCCTTCTTTGTGTCCGAAACCAGTTTCGAAGAAGGAACGTTTGTTGCACTATTTGGATGTTGTTCGCGCTCTAAAATTCTATTTAGATGCTACAAAGGATTTTAGACAAACATCTTCCTTGTTTGTTGTTTATTCTGGTAAAAGGAGAGGTCAAAAAGCAACTTCTACCTCTCTCTCTTTTTGGATTAAAAGCATCATCAGATTGGCTTACGAGACTGCCGGACGGCAGCCTCCTGAAAGAATCACAGCTCATTCCACTAGGGCTGTGGCTTCCACATGGGCCTTCAAGAACGAGGCTTCTGTTGATCAGATATGTAGGGCAGCGACTTGGTCTTCACTGCACACTTTTACCAAATTTTACAAGTTTGATACTTTTGCTTCTTCTGAGGCTATTTTTTGGGAGAAAGGTTTTGCAAGCCGTGGTGCCTTCCATTTAGGTGACCTGATTTGCTCCCTCCCTTCATCCGTGTCCTAAAGCTTTGGTATTGGTTCCCACAAGTAAGGATGACGCCGTGGACCGGACACACCTATGTTGGAGAAAACAGAATTTATGTTTACCTGATAAATTACTTTATCCAACGGTGTGTCCGGTCCACGGCCCGCCCTGGTTTTTTAATCAGGTCTGATGATTTATTTTCTTTAACTACAGTCACCACGGTATCATATGGTTTCTCCTATGCAAATATTCCTCCTTAACGTCGGTCGAATGACTGGGGTAGGCGGAGCCTAGGAGGGATCATGTGACCAGCTTTGCTGGGCTCTTTGCCATTTCCTGTTGGGGAAGAGAATATCCCACAAGTAAGGATGACGCCGTGGACCGGACACACCGTTGGAGAAAGTAATTTATCAGGTAAACATAAATTCTGTTTTTTCCATCAGGATCTTAAATCCTTAAATTTGAAGGTATGGAGATTGAACGCTTGATTCTCAGTCATAGAGGTTTCTTTGACTCTCTGATTAATACTATGTTACAGGCTTGTAAATCTGTATCTAGGAAGATATATTATCGAGTCTGGAAGATTTATATTTCTTGGTGTTTTTCTCATCTTTTTTTCTTGGCATTCTTTTAGAATTCCTAGAATTTTACAGTTTCTTCAGGATGGTTTGGATAAAGGTTTGTCTGCAAGTTCCTTGAAAGGACAAATCTCTGCTCTTTCTGTTCTTTTTCACAGAAAGATTGCTAGTCTTCCTGATATTCATTGTTTTGTACAAGCTTTGGGTCGTATAAAACCTGTTATTAAGTCAATTTCTCCTCCTTGGAGTTTGAATTTGGTTCTGGGGGCTCTTCAAGCTCCTCCGTTTGAACCTATGCATTCGCTGGACATTAAATTACTTTCTTGGAAAGTTTTGTTAATTTTGGCAATCTCTTCTGCCAGAAGAGTTTCTGAATTATCTGCTCTTTCTTGTGAGTCTCCTTTTCTGATTTTTCATCAGGATAAGGCGGTGTTGCGAACTTCTTTTAAATTTTTACCTAAGGTTGTGAATTCTAACAACATTAGTAGAGAAATTGTGGTTCCTTCATTGTGTCCTAATCCTAAGAATTCTAAGGAAAGATTGTTGCATTCTTTGGATGTAGTTAGAGCTTTGAAATATTATGTTGAAGCTACTAAAAATTTCCGGAAGACTTCTAGTCTATTTGTTATCTTTTCTGGTTCTAGGAAAGGTCAGAAGGCCTCTGCCATTTCTTTGGCGTCTTGGTTAAAGTCTTTGATTCATCATGCTTATGTCGAGTCGGGTAAAACTCTGCCTCAAAGGATTACAGCTCATTCTACTAGGTCAGTTTCTACTTCCTGGGCGTTTAGGAATGAAGCTTCGGTTGATCAGATTGCAAAGCAGCAACTTGGTCTTCTTTGCATACTTTTACTGAATTCTACCATTTTGATGTGTTTTCTTCTTCTGAATCAGTTTTTGGTAGAAAAGTACTTCAGGCAGCTGTTTCAGTTCGATTCTTCTGCTTATAATTTCAGTTTTTTTCATTATAAGATTTAAACTTTATTTTGGGTGTGGATTATTTTCAGCGGAATTGGCTGTCTTTATTTTATCCCTCACTCTCTAGTGACTCTTGCGTGGAAGATCCACATCTTGGGTATTCATTATCCCATACGTCACTAGCTCATGGACTCTTGCTAATTACATGAAAGAAAACATAATTTATGTAAGAACTTACCTGATAAATTCATTTCTTTCATATTAGCAAGAGTCCATGAGGCCCCACCCTTTTTTGTGGTGGTTATGATTTTTTGTATAAAGCACAATTATTCCAATTCCTTATTTTTTATGCTTTCGCACTTTTGTCTTATCACCCCACTTCTTGGCTATGCGTTAAACTGATTTGTGGGTGTGGTGAGGGGTGTATTTATAGGCATTTTGAGGTTTGGGAAACTTTGCCCCTCCTGGTAGGAATGTATATCCCATACGTCACTAGCTCATGGACTCTTGCTAATATGAAAGAAATGAATTTATCAGGTAAGTTCTTACATAAATTATGTTTTCTTAGACCTTGAAGCCCACCTCTTTCAGATTGCATTTTAACAGTTTTTCACCACTAGAGGGTGTTAGTTCACGTATTTCATATAGATAACACTGTGCTCGTGCACGGGAAGTTATCTGGGAGCAGGCACTGATTGGCCAGACTGCAAGTCTGTCAAAAGAACTGAAAAAGGGGGCAGTTTGCAGAGGCTTAGATACAAGATAATCACAGAGGTTAAAAGTATATTATTATAACTGTGTTGGTTATGCAAAACTGGGAAATGGGTAATAAAGGGATTATCTATCTTTTAAAACAATAAAAATTCTGGTGTAGACTGTCCCTTTAAAGATTCTGAATACAAGCCGATCCCTTCAGTCCAATCCTCAGTTGGTTTCGGCCAAATTCATCAGATTCCAGTCAGACAACATTACGACTGTAGCTTACATCAATCATCAGGGAGGAACAAGGAGTTCCTTAGTGATGACAGAAGTAGCCAAGATAATTAAGTGGGCGGAGGCTCACTCTTGTTATCTGTCGGCTATCCACATCCCAGGAAAATTGGGAGGCGGTTTTTATGAGCAGACAGTCTTTTCATCCTGGGGAATGGGAACTCCATCCGGAGGTATTTGCCAACCTGATTCTCAGATGGGGCAGGCCGGAGTTGGATCTTATGGCATTTCGTCAGAATGCCAAGCTTCCGAGATACGGGTCAAGGTCAGGGATCCCCAGGCCGAGCTGATAGATGCCTTGGCAGTGCCTTGGTCGTTCAACCTAGTTTAGGTGTTCCCTCCATTTGCTCTCCTTCCCCGGTTGATTGTTCGAGTCAAACAGGAGAGGGCCTCGGTGATCCTCATCGCTCCTGCGTGGCCTCGCAGGACTTGGTATGCCGATCTGGTGGACATGTCATCTTAGCCATCATGGAAGCTTCCATTGAGGAAAGATCTTCTCATTCAGGGACCCTTCCATCATCCGAATCTATTTTCTCTGCAGCTAACTTCTTGGAGATTAAACGCTTGATTTTATCTAAGCGAGGGTTATCTGATTCGGTCATTGATACCTTGATTCAGGCACGTAAGCCTGTTTTTAGAATTATTTTCCATACGTTATGGCGTAAATATCTTTTTTGGTGTGAATTCAAGGGCTACTCCTGGAGTAGGGTTAGGATTCCAAGGATTTGGTCTTTTCTCCAAGATGGATTAGAGAAAGGGTTGTCAGCAAGTTCTTTAAAGTGACAGATTTCTGCTTTGTCTATTTTGCTACACAATCTTTTTGTCAGGCTCTGACTGGAATCAGGCCTGTGTTTAGACCAATTGCTCCTCTTTGGAGTTTGAATTTAGTTCTTTAGGTTCTTCAAGGGGTTCCGTTTGAACCTATGCATTCCAAAGATATTAAGTTATCTTGGAAAGTTTTATTTTTTGTTGCTATTTCTTCTGCTCGAAGAGTATCTGAGCTTTCAGCATTACAATGTGATTTTCCTTATCTTATTTTCCATTCTGATAAGGTGGTGTTACGTACCAAACCTGGTTTCCTTCCTAAGGTTGTTTTGAATAAAAATGTTAATCAGGGAATTGTTGTTCCTTCCTTGTGTCCTAATCCTTCTTCTAAGAAGGAGCGACTGTTACATTATTTGGACGTGGTCCGCGCCTTGAAGTTTTCCTTACAGGCAACTAAGGATTTTCGTCAATCGTCTTCCCTGTTTGTTTTCTGTAGGGGTCTGGAAGCTATGGCTACCTCTCTCTCATTTTGGCTGAAGAGTATCATCCGTTTTGCATATGAGACTGCTGGACAGCAGCCTCCTGTTCGAATTACGGCTCATTCCACTAGGTCTGTGGCTTCCTCATGGGCATTCAAAAATTATGCTTCTGTTGAACAGATTTGCAAAGCTGCGACTTGGTCGTCTCTTCATACTTTTTCCAAATTTTCCAAATTCGATACTTTTGCTTCTTCTGAGGCTGTTTTTGGGAGGAAAGTTCTTCAAGCAGTGGTGCCTTCCGTTTAGGTTCCCTGTCTTGCCCCTCCCGTTTCATCCGTGGTATTGTATCCCACAAGTAAGGATGAAATCCGTGGACTCATCGTATCTTGTAAAAATAAAGGAAATTTATTCTTACCTGATATATTTGTTTCTTTTACGATATGATGAGTCCACGGCCCACCCTGTTTTTATGAGACAGGTCTTTATTTTTGTTAAACTTCAGTTACCTCTGCACCTTGGCTTTTCCTTTCTCTTCCTAACTTCGGTCGAATGACTGTAGTGGGAGGGAAGGGAGGAGCTATATATACAGCTCTGCTGTGGTGCTCTTTGCCTCCTCCTGCTGACAAGGAGGCGATATCCCACAAGTAAGGATGAAATCTGTGGACTTTTCGTATCGTAAAAGAAACATTTATCAGGTAAGAATAAATTTCCTTTTCTAAGGCAGATGTTGTTCTGGAGACTCCTGTTGAGGTTCAATATATTCCGCAGCTTTCTCCTCAAACGTCCCAAATTTTACCGCCCTCACATGCAGTGCCCTGCGTTTCCACTCAAACTCCCGCTGGAGTTACATTAAGGGACATTGCTTCTATCATGTCTTCTACAATTTCAGATGCATTGTCTGCTTTTCCAATGTTGCAGGGGAAGTGTAAGAGGAAAATTAGATCAGTATGCGAGGTTTCTGACGCAGTTGTTGTGATTTCGGATGTCCCCTCACAGAAGCCTGAAGAGGAGGATACCGTAGTAGCATCTGAAGGTGAAATTTCAGATTCAGAAAGTGCAATTACCATTGCTGAAACTGAGGTTATATCTTTCAGGTTTAAGCTAGAACACCTCCGCCTGTTACTTAAGGAGGTTTTAGCTACTTTGGACAATGGCGACTCTACGGTAGTGTCAGGGTTTTTTCCCTGTTGTTTGCCATGTGCTGCTGGCAGCCATTTTACTCATCTCTTCCTGACTATGGTGCATTTTGGGGGATGCTGCTCATTTCCTACATCTCCTTTTTATGGCCAGACTGGTGTGCATCATCCATGTGAGACAGGATGCAGTTTCACAATTGTGATGTCATCACTTATTTAAAGGGCCTCTGTTCAGTATGCTTTGCCTTTGCGTTGTCTCAGACCTGTTTGTGAGTTCCTGTGTATTACCTGGCTGTCTGACGTCCCTCCTGGTTCCTGATCCCTGGCTTGTTCCCGTCACTGCTGTTTTCCTTGTTCCTGATTCTGGCTTGTCTGACTATTCGCTTTGGCACCTGACTCGGCTCGTCTGACTACCAGCTCTGGTTTTGACTCCTGGCTTATTTGACTTGTGGACTTTTTATTATTTTTTGCTATTATTAAAGGTGTGATTATTTTTGCACTTCTCGTCTGTCTGATTCCTGGCACCCTGAAAGGTAGTTGTTGTTTCCAAGATTTTTGAGGTTCCTTCCCAGACCGAGCTTCTGAGATTATTGCCAAGGAGTGGGAGAGGCCATGTATACCTTTTTTTTTTTTTCCATCTCCTATATTTAAAAAGATGTTTCCCATAGCCGACTCTATTAAGGAAGCTTGGCAGACATTTCCCAAAGTGGAAGGAGCCGTTTCCACCTTAACTAAGAGAACCACTATTCCCATAGAGGATAGTTGTGCCTTCAAAGACCCTATGGACAAGAAGTTAGAGAGGTTACTCAAAGATGTATGTGCACCAGGGCTTGCAATGGCAGCTAGCTGTGTGCATTGCTACCGTCACTAGTGCGGCGGCATATTGGTTTGATGCATTGTCTGATGCTATCAGGACTGAAATTTCCCTGGATGAAATCTAGGATAGGATAAAGGCTCTTAAACTGGCTAATTCCTTTATTACGGATGCTTCCCTTCAAGTTATCAAACTGGGAGCAAAGATTTCGGGTTTCTCTTTTCTAGCTCGCAGAGCCTTATGATTAAAGCCTTGGTCTGCAGATGTGTCCTCTAAGTCTAAGCTTCTAGCTATTCCTTACAAGGTGAAAACCTTTTTTGGACCTGGCCTGTCGGAGATTATCTCTGATACCACGGGAGGTAAGGGTCATCTTCTACCTAAGAATAAGAGAAACAAACAAAAAGGATAACAGAGCAAGTTTTGTTCTTTCGAAATTTCAAAGGAAATTCTTCCCCTACTACCTCCAAACAGGAACAGACTAAGCCTGCATGGAGACTCAATCAATTTTGGAATAAGGGAAAACAATCCAAAAAGCCTGCTGTTGAATCAAAGACAGCATGAAGGGCATGCCCCCGATCCGGGACCAGATTTTGTAGGGGGCAGACTTTCCTTCTTCGCTTGGGCTCGATATGTTCAGGATCCCTGAGCAATAGAAATAGTGTCCCAGGAATACAAGTTAGAGTTCAAAAGTTTTCCTCCCAGAGGCAGGTTTCTGCTTTCAAGATTGTCTGCAGACCAGACAAAGAGAGGCATTCTTACACTGCGTAAGAGACCTTTCCAACCTGGGAGTGATTGTTCCTGTTCCGGTACAGGAACAGGGTCTGGGATTTTATTCCAATCTGTTGGTGGTTCCCAAAAAAGAGGGAACCTTTATTCCAATTTTAGATCTCAAAAGTCTAAACAAATTGCTTAGAGTACCGTCCTTCAAGATGGAACCTATTTGTTCCATTCTCCATTTGATCCAATAGGGTCAATTTATGACCACAATGGATTTAAAGGACGCGTACCTGTATGTTCCCATTCACAGGGATCATAACAAGTTCCTAAGGTTTGCCTTTCTTGACAAACACTTCCAGTTCGTAGCTCTTCCCTTCGGTCTTGCCACAGCTCCCAGAATTTTCAAAGGTTCTGGGATCGCTGTTGGCAGTGCTTCGGTTTAGGGGCATTGCAGAGGCGCCATTATTACAACAAGCAAGATCCTACACGGACATGGTGTTATCCTTCCTGCGATCTCACGGGTGGAAGGTAAATTTGGAAATGAGTTCCTTAGTCCCAAATACAAGGGTAACTTTATTGGGAACTATAATAGATTCCCTATCGATGAAGATTTTTCTGACTGAAGTCAGGAAATCAAAGATTATCGATACTTGTCGAGTCCTTCAGTCCACTCCTCGGCCATCAGTGGCTCAGTGCATGGAAGTAATCGGGTTGATGGTGGCGGCAATGGACATCATCCCGTTTGCTCTGTTCCACTTCAGACCTCTGCAGTTAAGCATGCTCAGGCAATGGAACGGAGATTATGCGGATTTGTCTCCTTGAATACTACTGGAGCAGGAGACAAGAGATTCCCTTCAATGGTGGTTGTCTCTAGATCATCTCTCCCTGGCAACCTGCTTTTGCAGACCATCTTGGGTGATTGTGACAACAGACGCCAGCCTTCTAGGGTGGGGAGCAGTCTGGGGTTCCCTAAAAGCTCAGGGAGTTTGGACTCAGTCAGTCTGTTCTTCCTATAAACATTCTGGAGCTGAGAGCCACCTTCATTGCTCTTCTGGCCTGGCCTCAGTTTGCCTCGGTCCAGTTTGTCAGGTTCCAGTCGGACAACATAACTTCAGGTGCTTACATCAATCATCAGGGAGGAACGACGAGTTCCTTAGCGATGACAGAGGTAACCAAGATAATTCAGTGGGCGGAGGCCCATTCTTGCTGCCTGTCGGTGATCCACATCCCAGGGGTGGACAACTGGGAGGCGGACTTCCTGAGCAGGCAGACCTTTCATCCGGGGGAGTGGGAACTCCATCCGGAAGTGTTCTCCAGCCTGATTCTCAAGTGGGGTCAGCCGGAATTAGATCTCATGGTATCTCGACAGAATGCCAAGCTCCCGAGATACGGGTCGAGGTCCAGCGACCCCCAGGCAGAACTGATAGATGCTCTGGCGGTTCCTTGGACCTTCAGTCTAGCATACCCATTTCCTCTGTTTGCGCTTCTTCCTCGGGTCATTGCTCGAATCAAGCAGTAGAGGCCGTCGGTGATCCTCATTGCACCGGCTTGGCCTCGCAGGATTTGGTATGCAGATCTGGTGGACATGTCATCTCTGCCACCTTAGAGACTTCCGTTGAGGGAGGACCTTCTAATTCAAGGGCCCTTCCTTCACCCAAAGCTGACTGCTTGGAGATTGAACGCTTAATTCTATCCAAGCAAGGTTTTTCTGACTCTGTCATAGGACCATGATTCAGGCTCGTAAGCCTGTAACTAGGAAGATTTACCATAAGATATGGAGTAAATATCTCTATTGGTGTGAATCCAAGGGCTACTCATGGAGTAGAGTTAGGATTCCTAGAATTTTGTCTTTTCTCCAAGAAGGTTTGGAGAAAGGCTTATCGACTAGTTCCCTAAAGGGTCAAATCTCAGCCTTATCTATTTTGTTACACAAATGTCTGGTGGATGTTCCAGATGTACAATCATTGTACATCTGGAGTCTGAATTTCGTTCTCAAAGTTCTTCAAGGGTCTCTGTTTGAGCCTATGCATTCTTTAGATATTAAGTTGTTATCTTGGAAAGTTTTATTTCTTGTTGCTATTTTTTCTGCTCGTAGAGTGTCAGAGCTCTCGACATTGCAGTATGAGTCAGATAAGGTAGTTTTACGTACTAAATTAGAATTTCTTCCTAAGGTTGTTTCTGATCGGAACATTAATCAGGAAATTGTTGTTCCTTCCTTGTGTCCTTATCTATCTTCTCAGAAGGAACGACTTTTGCACAATTTGGACGTGGTCCGTGCTTTACAAAGTTTTATCTGCAGGCGACTAAGGACTTTCGTCAGTCGTCTTCTTTGTTTGTGGTTTTCTCTGGAAAACGTAAGGGACAGAAAGCTACGGCTATTTCTCTTTCTTTTTGGCTGAAGAGTATCATACGTTTTGCATATGAGACTGCTGGACAGCAGCCTCCAGAGAGAGTTACGGCTTATTCCACGAGGGCTGTCGCTTCCTAATGGGCTTTCAAAAATGTAGCTTCTGTGGAACAGATTTGCAAGGCTGCGACTTGGTTCTCTCTTCACACTTTTTCAAAGTTCTACAAATTTGACACTTTTGCCTTGGCTGAGGCAGCTTTTGGGAGAAAGGTTATTCAAGCAGTGGTGCCTTCCGTTTAGGTTCCCTGTCTTGTCCCTCCCGTATCATCTGTGTACTCTAGCTTGGGTATTGAATCCCATTAGTAATTAAAGCTGATCTGTGGACTCATCGTGTCATTAAAAAGAAAAGAAAATTTATGCTTACCTGATAAATGTATTTCTTTTTTGACACGATGAGTCCATGGCCTGCCCTGTTCTTGAAAGACAGGTTGTTTGTTATTATAAACTTCAGACACCTCTGCACCTTGGTTTTTCCTTTCTATCCTTAACTTTGGTCGAATGACTGGAGTGGGAGGTAAGGGAGGAGCTATTTAACAGCTTTGCTGTGGTACTCTTTGCTGCGGTACTCTTTGACGCCTCCTGCTGATCAGGAGGTGAATATCCCATTGGTAATTAAAGCTGATCCGTGGACGCATTGTGTCAAAAAAGAAATACATTTATTAGGTAAGCATATATTTTTATTTTTATTTCCTCGCATGGAGAGTCCACAACCCGAACCCGCCCTTAATTTTATTTAAGACAGCCTTTTTTTGTATAAACCTCAGGCAACTCTATACCCTTGTGTCATCTTCTCTTTCCATATTCCTTTGGCTGAATGACTGGGGGCTTATGGGACGTAGGAGTGATACTTAATAGCTCTGCTGGGGTGTTCTTTGCCTCCTCCTGGTGGCCAGGAGTTGAATTCCCACTAGTAATTATAATGAATTTGTGGACTCTCCATGTCGGGAAAGAAAATAATTGATCAGGTACGCATTTAGTTTTTTTTCTATTAACTTCATAAAACATTAATGTGGGAAAACTTTACAGAAATAGTAAACCATATCTTCTACATTTTCATTTTCTCAAACCTAAAGCCTTTAATATTGTTTTCATTCAATTAGGTTGTCAGGGACAAATCAGCCACCTGCTGCTAAAAGAAGCTTAATCCTTTCTTCGCAGTCAGCCCCAAATTCTGTGAAGAAGCTTAAACCCAACCAAGACTACACCGGGTGGAACAAGCCAAGATTGCCACTCTCTACACAACCTTTACCACAACAATTGCAAGGGTTGGTATATGTATATATATAAAAAATAATAATAAAAAATCTTAACTCATAGTAGCCATTATTAACCTCCACTAATAGATCTTGATGTAAACACCAATGTTTTGAACCTAAGGCATTTGTAAATTGTGAGACTTCACAAAGATGGGATAAAGTGTGTATGTTTATATGTATTACTGTGTTACTGTGAGTTCTGCACCACCACTGAAAACTATATATAATATATATATATATATATATATATATATATATATATTTATTTATTTATTTGGGCTGGTCGATATGACCAAAAAAAATAAATCTCGATTTAAAAAAAAAAAAAAACCAAGAACCCCCCCAGCGATAGTCATTTTTAATAAAATCGCAATTAAATCGCAAACGCCTTCATTTAGCATTAAACATTTTATTTAACACTACAGAATCTTAATGTACATGTTTATCAATGTCCAATACATTATTTGAGCATAAAAATACAAAACAAAAAATAGTTACAATAAAATTTGCTGGATGTGATAAAATAGTAGCCACTAGCCAGTTATTAGGTCTTATGACACACAAGTTCACACAACATTCATGTTTTATTGGACAGTCATTCTAACGGTGTGGACACAGTAGTATGATTACTCTTTACAACAGTATGACTTGTAAAGTTCTGTATATATAAATAAATATAAGTGTAGTTAGCAGTAAAGTAAGTACAATGAATGCACACACTGCTGCATGTGTTATTCATTTTAGGAGTTACTGTCCAGGGAAACATGAGGGATATTGCATTGACAAGGTCAATCCTGACATCCTGCAGCCGGTCATATACAATCACACACTAGTCACAGCTATTCTGTAGTAGTAGATCTATATAAAAGACCACTAAGAAGTAGAACACATCAACACAGTTATATACAGGAGGTAGTAGTACATAACAAGTTAACTCAAAACATTCAAACAAAGCTAATTTAAATGAAATGAGTTGGCCAGTTCTTACCACATTGCCCATGTTTTCTTGGGCAGTCAGTCTACCTGTGGTAAGAGTAACATGACGCAGTGTGTGCAGCATGTAGAAAGAAACCTGAAAAGTGTTTACTGAGGACTATCCAGCTCCAGCTGCATAATTTGTGTTTTTAAGTAAAGGTAGTACGATGCAGCACACTGCTGAATGTGTTAGTCATTTAGCTGAGTGACTGTCCATGAAAACATGGGGAATGTGTCATTGACAAAGTCAATCCTGACATCCTGCAGCCTGTCATATTACATTAATTTTTACAGCTGTAGCTGTAGTTCTGAACACAGTAAGTAGTAGAACACCAGTTATAGTTAGAGTAACTACTACAATACATAATACAAACAACTGAACTCAACACACACACAGCTAATTGAAATGAAAATAGATATCCAGTTCTTACCACATTTTCCTTTGATTTCTTGGGCACTGGGCAGTCAGTCTAGCTGTGGTATGAGTAACATATGAAACAGTGTATGCATTGCATGCATGGAGAAACCTGAAAACTGCTAAGTGTGCAGCAGCATGATGTGTGTTCTGTTTCTAAATTCTAAGTACAGTAAAGCTATTACAATGCACACTGATGCATGTGTTAGTTATTTAGCTTAGTGACTTTCCACTGTCCAGGAAAACATGGGGGATGTGGCATTGAATAAAAAAGGTAGCAGCACCAAAATGTAGAAACTTAGTAACTTTTTATTTTAGAGACATACCAAAAAACAAAACAACGTTTCGGTCAGCACCTGATCTTAATCATGTTGTATACAGAAATGTCCATACACACTCTTTAAATAGCCATTAGAGGCGGAGTTACAAACACCTGTGTGGGTGGTCAACTTTTTTGTTAAGCCTTTCTTTACAGATCAATGTATAATTCTCCATACTCCCTCTAGTGCAGTGTTTTTCAACCAGTGTGCCGTGGCACACTAGTGTGCCATGAGAGATCCTCAGGTGTGCCGCGGCAGACTGACAACAGTGCGGGGGTGTCCCTCTTTTAAATTTTGAAATATTGGGAGGTATGTGACAGGCTCATCAGGCATCATTTACAACCATGACATATATTATATATATATATATATATATATATATATATATATATATATATATAATATATCCTGTATTAGGCTACAATGTGTGATTTTGTAAAATTTTGGGATGGTGGTGTGCCACAGGATTTTTTAATGTAAAAAAAAGTGTGCCACAGCAAAATAAAGGTTGCAAATCACTGCTCTAGTGGATAAGGACACTTCATCTTAACCATCTATATTAACCTGTAAAACACAATATATAATAAATATATATATATATATATATACATTATTACCTAAATATTGCAAACAATATTAATAACTGTGTAAATTTACCTCCCTATAGTAGCAACATTATTCCAATCTCAGAATTGTATCTAAAAATATATATCTCACCTCAATAGATAAAATATTCATAAAGTTACATGCCAGTCTATCTCCCTATTCATTCCCAAAGGGATTAGTGTTTGTAGTGTATAGATCCAGTATGTTTCTCTACATTTAAGGGTACGCTGTCTATCACCCCCCCTCCTAGGTCTCTTGATCTGTTCAATCATCTGATATCTCAGTTGTGCAATGGTGTGCCCTGCCTGTAAAAAATGGTTAGAAACTGCAGCATCCCTGTTATTGCGTCGTATATTTGATTTGTGTTCAATAATTCTGTCCCTTATCCTACGTGTTGACTCACCTATATAAATCTTGGAACAGGGGCATTTAATTAAATAAATCACATACTCAGAATTGCATGTGAAATATCCAGGGATTTTATACTTCTTACCAGTTAAGGGATGGGAAAAAGAATCACCTTTAATGATGTTGTTACAATTACAACACCCTAGGCATGGGAAACATCCCAGTTTAGGTGTAGATATATGTCTGTACCTGTCTCTTTCCTGAGCCTAAATCAGCTCTCACTAGTTCGTCTCTCAGATTTCTACACCTTTTGTATGCTGGCATTGGTGGTTCTTCAAACTCTTTAATATAGGGATTCAAATCTTTAATTACCGACCAATGTTTTCTAATGATATTATTAATATCTTTACTCAAGGGGTTGTACTGTGAAACAAAGACTATACGTTTATTATCCTGTTTCTCTTTGTTCCCTCTCAGGATAGAATGTCTTGGGATTTTACTGACATCTTCAATTTGTTTCTGAATAAGTTGCTCAGGGAAACCTCTCTCCTTAAAGAGTTTACCCATTCCCATCGATCTGGCCTGTACAGTATCCTCATCTGAGACAATCTTTTTGACTCTAAGGAATTGGCTCCTTGGAAGGCTCCTAATTAGAGGGGGGGATGAGCACTTTCATATCTAAGAAGGCTATTTCTGTCACTCTCCTTCCTGTATAGATCCACTTTTAGATCCCTCCCATTCTTAATAACCTAAGTATCTAGGAATGCCACTGATTCCTCACTGTATGTCATTTTGAATTTAATATGTCTAGTGGATATATTCAGGTCAGCCACAAACTCATGTAGGGAGTCAATGTCGCCCCCGCATATGCCAAAGACATTATCTATATATCTATACCAGCATAATCCATATTGCAGA
Source organism: Bombina bombina (assembly GCF_027579735.1). NCBI lineage: Eukaryota > Metazoa > Chordata > Amphibia > Anura > Bombinatoridae > Bombina > Bombina bombina. The sequence continues at coordinate 341,169,817 of NC_069499.1, read as the reverse complement.
AACAGCTTATTGGTGTATACAAATCTCTCCTCATACACATTCATAAAAATGTTGGCATATGTGGGGGCGACATTAGACCCCATTGCAGTTCCTTGACATTGTATAAAAAATTGGTCTTGAAAGAGAAAGTAATTACCCAAATTCACATTGGGTAACAGATGGTATACCATTATTGTCAATAGCCTGTCTGATAGCACCCAATCCACTGGTATGGGTAATTGATGTATATAGGCTATTGACATCAAGGGGTAAAAAGAGTAAACTTCTCACTTTCCATACCTAATTCTTCTAATTTAATAAAAAAATCCCCTGTATCCTTAATATAGGACATAGATTCCATAGCAAGGGGTCTAAGTAATTTGTCAAGAGATATAGAGACATTAGTCATAATAGAATTTGTGCTAGCCACAATTGGGCGGCCAGGAGGGGTATCCCTTTTTTTTATGTATTTTAGGCAATGTGTAAAATACTGGTGTAACAAAATTCTCTGGTAATAACATTTCTCTTGTAAGGTGTATCCAGTCCACGGATCATCCATTATTTGTGGGATATTCTCATTCCCAACAGGAAGTTGCAACAAGAGGACACCCACAGCAGAGCTGTCTATATAGCTCCTCCCCTCACTACCATATCCAGTCATTCTCTTGCAACTCTCAACAAGCATGGAGGTAGTAAGAGATAAGTGGTGAAATGTAGCTGTTATTTTGCTTCAATCAAGAGTTTATTATTTTTAAATAGTACCGGAGTTGTACTATTTTGTCCCAGGCAGGAAAAAAGAAGAATCTGCCTGGGATTTCTATGATCTTAGCAGGTTGTAACTAAGATCCATTGCTGTTCTCACACATGTCTGAAGAGAGAGATAACTTCAGCGGGGGAATGGCGTGCAGGTTATCCTGCTATGAGGTATGTGCAGTTAATATTTTTCTAGAAGATGTGAAGGCTAGAAAATGCTTCTGATACCAAATTTATGTAAGGTAAGCCTGAATACAGTGATTTAATAGCGACTGGTATCCTGCTTACTTTCTGAGGTAAAACTCTTTTATATTTACAATATAAAACGTTTGCTGCCATGTTTAAAAGTTTTTATATATACTTTGGTGATAAAACTTTATTGGGGCCTAGTTTTTTTCCACATGGCTGGCTTAAATTTGCCTAGAAATAGTTTCCTGAGGCTTTCCACTGTGTTACTATGAGTGGGAGGGGCCTAGTTTAGTGCTTTTTTGTGCATTAACTATTACAGACTGAGACATCCAGGAGTTCCCTGAATGCTATAGGACATCTCTAAAGGGCTTTTAGGCTTCCAAAATCATTTGTTGAGGAAGGTAGGCCCACAGTAAGGCTGTGGCAGTTTGGTGTGACTGTTAAAAAACGTCTATCGTTTTTTTTGATCCGGTTTTTGAACTTAGGGGTTAATCATCCATTTGCAAGTGGGTGCAATGCTCTGTTAGCTTATTATACACACTGTAAAAATTTCGTTTGATTTACTGCCTTTTTTCACTGTTTTTCAAATTATGAGAAAATTTGTTTCTCTTAAAGGCACAGTACCGTTTTTTATATTTGCTTGTTAACTTGATTTAAAGTGTTTTCCAAGCTTGCTAGTCTCATTGCTAGTCTGTATAAACATGTCTGACATAGAGGAAACTCCCTGTTCATTATGTTTAAAAGCCATGGTGGAACCCCCTCTTAGAATGTGTACCAAATGTACTGATTTCACTTTAAGCAATAAAGATCATATTCTGTCTTTAAAAAATTTATCACCAGAGGAATCTGACGAGGGGGAAGTTATGCTGACTAACTCTCCCCACGTGTCAGATCCTTTGACTCCCGCTCAAGGGACTCACGCTCAAATGGCGCCAAGTACATCCAGGGTGCCCATAGCGTTTACTTTACAAGACATGGCCGCAGCTATGGATAATACACTGTAAGCGGTATTAGCCAGACTACCTGTATTTAGAGGAAAGCGAGATAGCTCTGGAGTTAGACGAAATACAGAGCATACTGACGCTTTAAGAACTATGTCTGATACTGCCTCACAATATGCAGAAGCTGAAGAAGGAGAGCTTCTTTCTGTGGGTGATATTTCTGACTCAGGGAAGATGATGCAACCTGATTCTGATATTTCTACATTTAAATATAAGCTTGAACACCTCCGCGTGTTACTCAGGGAGGTTTTAGCTGCTCTGAATGACTGTGATACAATTGCAGTGCCAGAGAAATTGTGTAGCCTGGATAAATACTATGCAGTGCCGGTGTGTACTGATGTTTTTCCAATACCTAAAAGGTTTACAGAAATTATTACTAAGGAATGGGATAGACCAGGTGTGCCGTTCTCTCCCCCTCCTGTTTTTAGAAAAATGTTTCCAATAGACGCCACCACACGGGACTTATGGCAGACAGTTCCTAAGGTGGAGGGAGCAGTTTCTACTCTAGCAAAGCGTACTGCTATCCCTGTCGAGGACAGTTGTGCTTTCTTAGATCCAATGGATAAAAAGTTAGAGGGTTACCTTAAGAAAATGTTTATTCAACAAGGTTTTATCCTACAGCCCCTTGCATGCATTGCGCCTGTCACTGCTGCTGCGGCGTTCTGGTTTGAGTCTCTGGAAGAGGCTTTACAGGTAGCGACTCCATTGGATGAAATACTTGACAAGCTTAGAGCACTTAAGCTAGCCAATTCTTTTGTTTCTGATGCCATTGTTCATTTGACTAAACTAACGTCTAAGAATTCTGGTTTTGTTATCCAGGCGCGCAGAGCGCTATGGCTTAAATCATGGTCAGCTGACGTTACTTCAAAATCGAAGCTGCTTAACGTTCCCTTAAAGGGGCAGACACTATTCGGGCCTGGTTTGAAGGAGATTATTGCTGATATCACTGGAGGAAAAGGTCATGCCCTTCCTCAGGATAGGTCCAAACCAAGGGCCAAACAGTTTAATTTTCGTGCCTTTCGAAACTTCAAGGCAAGTGCGGCATCAACTTCCTCTAATGCAAAACAAGAGGGAACTTTTGCTCAGTCCAAGACGGTCTGGAGGCCTAACCAGACCTGGAACAAGGGTAAGCAGGCCAAAAAACCTGCTGCTGCCTCTAAGACAGCATGAAGGAACGGCCCCCTATCCGGTAATGGATCTAGTAGGGGGCAGACTTTCGCTCTTCGCCCAGGCGTGGGCAAGAGATGTCCAGGATCCCTGGGCGTTGGAAATTATATCCCAGGGATATCTTCTGGACTTCAAGGCTTCCCCCCCCAAAAGGGAGATTTCACCTTTCACAATTATCTGCAAACCAGATAAAGAGAGAGGCATTCTTACACTGTGTACAAGACCTCCTAGTTATGGGAGTGATCCATCCAGTCCCAAAGGAGGGACAGGGATTTTACTCAAATCTGTTTGTAGTTCCCAAAAAAGAGGGAACCTTCAGACCAATTTTGGATCTAAAGATCTTTAACAAATTCCTCAGAGTTCCATCATTCAAGATGGAGACTATTCGTACCATCCTACCTATGATCCAGGAGGGTCAATACATGACTACAGTGGATTTAAAGGATGCTTATCTGCACATTCCGATACACAAAGATCATCATCGGTTTCTCAGGTTTGCCTTCCTAGACAGGCACTACCAGTTTGTAGCTCTTCCCTTTTGGGTTAGCTACAGCCCCAAGAATTTTTATGAAGGTTCTGGGGTCCCTTCTGGCGGTCCTAAGGCCACGGGGCATAGCAGTGGCCCCTTATTTAGACGACATCCTGATTCAGGCGTCAAACTTCCAAATTGCCAAGTCTCATACGGACATAGTGTTGGCATTTCTGAGGTCGCATGGGTGGAAGGTGAACGAGAAAAAGAGTTCTCTATCCCCCCTCACAAGAGTTTCCTTCCTAGGGACCCTGATAGATTCTGTAGAAATGAAAATTTACCTGACGGAGTCCAGGTTATCAAAACTTCTAAATTCCTGCCGTGTTCTTTATTCCATTCCTCTCCCTTCGGTGGCTCTGTGCATGGAAGTAATCGGCTTAATGGTAGCGGCAATGGACATAGTGCCGTTTGCACGCCTACATCTCAGACCGCTGCAACTATGCATGCTCAGTCAGTGGAATGGGGATTACACAGATTTGTCCCCTTTACTGAATCTGGACCAAGAGACCAGGGATTCTCTTCTCTGGTGGCTATCTCGGGCCCATCTGTCCAAAGGTATGACCTTTCGCAGGCCAGATTGGACAATTGTAACGACAGATGCCAGCCTTCTAGGTTGGGGTGCAGTCTGGAACTCCCTGAAGGCTCAGGGATCGTGGACTCAGGAGGAGTCACTCCTTCCAATAAACATTCTGGAACTAAGAGCGATATTCAATGCTCTTCAGGCTTGGCCTCATCTAGATACAATGAGGTTCATCAGATTTCAGTCGGACAACATCACGACTGTGGCTTACATCAACCATCAAGGGGGAACAAGGAGTTCCCTAGCGATGTTAGAAGTCTCAAAGATAATTCGCTGGGCAGAGATTCACTCTTGCCACCTATCAGCTATCCATATTCCAGGTGTAGAGAACTGGGAGGCGGATTTTCTAAGTCGACAGACTTTTCATCCAGGGTAGTGGGAACTCCATCCGGAGGTGTTTGCACAATTGGTTCTTCATTGTGGCGAACCAGAACTGGATCTCATGGCGTCTCGCCAGAACGCCAAGCTTCCTTGTTACGGATCCAGGTCCAGGGACCCCAAGGCAATGCTGATAGATGCTCTAGCAGCGCCTTGGTCCTTCAACCTGGCTTATGTGTTTCCACCGTTTCCTCTGCTCCCTCGTCTGATTGCCAGAATCAAGCAGGAGAGAGCATCAGTGATCTTGATAGCGCCTGCGTGGCCACGCAGGACTTGGTATGCAGATCTGGTGGACATGTCATCCTTTCCACCATGGACTCTGCCGCTGAGACAGGACCTTCTACTTCAAGGTCCTTTCAACCATCCAAATCTAATTTCTCTGAGGCTGACTGCCTGGAGATTGAACGCTTGATTTTATCAAAGCGGGGTTTCTCCGAGTCAGTCATTGATACCTTGATTCAGGCACGGAAGCCTGTCACCAGGAAAATCTATCATAAAATATGGCGTAAATATCTTTATTGGTGTGAATCCAAGGGCTACTCATGGAGTAAGGTCAGGATTCCCAGGATATTATCTTTTCTCCAAGAAGGATTGGAGAAAGAATTGTCAGCTAGTTCCTTAAAGGGACAGATTTCTGCGCTATCTATTCTTTTGCACAAGCGTCTGGCGGATGCCCCAGACGTTCAGGCATTTTGTCAGGCTTTGGTTAGAATCAAGCCTGTGTTTAAACCTGTTGCTCCACCTTGGAGCTTAAATATTTTTCTTAAAGTTCTTCAGGGGGTTCCGTTTGAACCTCTTCATTCCATAGATATCAAACTTTTATCTTGGAAAGTTCTTTTTTTTTTTTGGTAGCTATTTCCTCGGCTCGTAGAGTTTCCGAGTTATCTGCTTACAATGTGATTCTCCTTATCTGATCTTCCATGCAGATAAGGTAGTTCTGTGTACCAAACCTGGGTTTTTACCTAAGGTGGTATCTAATAAGAATATCAATCAAGAGATTGTTCCGTCTTTGTGTCCTAATCCTTCTTCAAAGAAGGAGCGTCTATTACACAATCTGGACGTGGTTCGTGCTTTAAAGTTTCTTACAAGCTACTAAAGATTTTCGTCAAACATCTGCTTTGTTTGTTGTCTACTCTGGACAGAGGAGAGGTCAAAAGGCTTTGGCAACCTCTTTGTTTTTGGCTAAGAAGCATAATCCGCTTAGCCTATGAGACTGCTGGCCAGCAGCCTCCAGAAAGGATTACAGCTCATTCTACTAGAGCTGTGGCTTCCACATGGGCCTTTAAAAATGAGGCTTCTGTTGAACATATTTGCAAGGCGGCGACTTGGTCTTCGCTTCATACTTTTTAAAAATTCTACAAATTTGATACTTTTGCTTCTTCGGAGGCTATTTTTGGGAGAAAGGTTTTACAGGCAGTGGTACCTTCCATTTAAGTACCTGCCTTGTCCCTCCCTTCATCCGTGTACTTTAGCTTTGGTATTGGTATCCCACAAGTAATGGATGATCCGTGGACTGGATACACCTTACAAGAGAAAACATAATTTATGCTTACTTTTGTGGTGTTTCCAGTCCACGGCCCGCCCTGTCATTTTAAGGCAGGTATTTTTTAATTTTAAACTACAGTCACCACTGCACCCTATGGTTTCTCCTTTCTCTGCTTGTTTTCGGTCGAATGACTGGATATGGTAGTGAGGTGAGGAGCTATATAGACAGCTCTGCTGTGGGTGTCCTCTTGCAACTTCCTGTTGGGAATGAGAATATACCACAAGTAATGGATGATCCGTGGACTGGATACACCACAAGAGAAATACATTTATCAGGTAAGCATAATTTGTTTTTTTTGTTCTTTATCTGTTATTAGCCCATTACACATTGCCTTATCAATACATTTAATCAACTCACGTTTAACTTCAAATGTAGGATCTCTATCAAGTGGTTTATAAACATCTCTGTCTTGGAAGCTATGGGAAGAGGGCCCAAAGGCACTACTGAGGGGTAAGAAAGGGAATATAGTAATAGATAATTACAACTGAGAGAAGGAGTTAATATTCCTTCTCAGCAATTTTCTAAATAGTATGATTATTAGGTGCTATGTACAATACTAGACTACAAACCAACTTAGAGGTATGACCTCTAAAAAAAGTACATATGTGTAGCACTCAAATTCCCTTTATTAAAGGTATCGACAGAGTATTGAGTGGCGGATAAACTTATTATTAAATTATTATTATTAAAATATAACTTTTATTGGGACTTATTAAAAAATGGTAAGACATAATATTAAAAATACAGACACTTAAATCAATTTAATTGGGGACAGTAATAAGAATACCACTGGAGGTGAGATTATATATGGTCAAGGATAATAATGTATCTAATTAATGGATCTAGGTGTTCCAACTACTATGTACATATATTTGTGGTATTACCACTAAAAATGGAATTCTATTGGTCAAAGATATTAATGTGTCTAGATAGTAACCCCAGTTACTCAATTGCTCTCTCTCTCTATATATATATCTCCAACATTGGTGTGTCCGGTCCACGGCGTCATCCTTACTTGTGGGAATATCTCTTCCCCGACAGGAAATGGCAAAGAGTCCCAGCAAAGCTGGCCATATAGTCCCTCCTAGGCTCCGCCCACCCCAGTCATTCTCTTTGCCGTTGCACAGGCAACATCTCCACGGAGATGGTTAAGCGTTTTTTGGTGTTTAAATGTAGTTTTTTATTCTTCTATCAAGTGTTTGTTATTTTAAAATAGTGCTGGTATGTACTATTTACTCTGAAACAGAAAAGGATGAAGAGTTCTGTTTGTGAGAGGAAGATGATTTTAGCAGACAGTAACTAAAATCGATTGCTGTTTCCACATAGGACTGTTGAGATGAAGTAACTTCAGTTGGGGGAAACAGTTAGCAGACTTTTCTGCTTAAGGTATGACTAGCCATATTTCTAACAAGACCATGTAATGCTGGAAGGCTGTCATTTCCCCTCATGGGGACTGGTAAGCCATTTTCTTAGTCAAGCAAACAGAATAAAGGGCTTAATATGGGCTATAAAACTGGTTGACACTTTTATGGGCTAAATCGATTGCTTTATTTGGGCATTTTATACATGTTTATGCTGATAATTCTCATTTATAAACTTGGGGAACGTTTTTTAACGGCAGGCACTATGTTAGACACCTTTTCCAGTCAGGGGGGCCTTCCCAGTTGTAGGCTGAGCCTCATTTTCGCGCCATTACTGTGCAGTTGTTTTTTGAGAGCAAGACATGCAGATGCATGTGTGAGGATCTGAAAGTAACTGGAAAAGTTTCTAGAAGGCGTAACTTGGTATCGTATTCCCCTCTGGGCTTGGTTAGGTCACAGCAAAGGCTATAGCTGGGACTGTATAGGGGTTAAATTTGTAAACGGCTCCGGTTCCGTTATTTTAAGGGTTAAAGCTCTGAAAATTGGTGTGCAATACTCTTAATGCTTTAAGACACTGTGGTGAAATTTTGGTTATTTTTGAACAATTCCTTCATACTTTTTCACATTTTCAGTAATAAAGTGTGTTCAGTTTAAAATTTAAAGAGACAGTAACGGTTTTGTTTTAAAACGTTTTTTGTGCTTTATTGACAAGTTTAAGCCTGTTTAACATGTCTGTGCCTTCGGATAAGCTATGTTCTATATGTATGAAAGCCAATGTGTCTCCCCATTTAAATTTGTGTGATAATTGTGCCATAACGTCCAAACAAAGTAAGGACAGTACTGCCACAGATAATGAAATTGCCCAAGATGATTCCTCAGATGAGGGGAGTAAACATGATACTACATCATCTCCTACTGTGTCTACACCAGTTTTGCCCACGCAGGAGGCCCCTAGTACATCTAGCGCGCCAATGCTTATTACCATGCAACAATTGACGGCTGTAATGGATAACTCCATAGCAAATATTTTATCCAAAATGCCTACATATCAGAGAAAGCGCGATTGCTCTGTTTTAAACACTGAAGAGCAGGAGGGCGCTGATGATAATTGTTCTGTCATACCCTCACACCAATCTGAAGTGGCCATGAGGGAGGTTTTGTCAGATGGGGAAATTTGAGATTCAGGAAAAATTTCTCAACAAGCTGAACCTGATGTTGTGACATTTAAATTTAAATTAGAACATCTCCGCGCACTGCTTAAGGAGGTGTTATCTACTCTGGATGATTGTGACAACTTGGTCATTCCAGAGAAATTATGCAAGATGGACAAGTTCCTAGAGGTTCCAGTGCACCCCGACGCTTTTCCTATACCCAAGCGGGTGGCGGACATAGTGAATAAGTAGTGGGAGAAGCCCGGCATACCTTTTGTTCCCCCTCCTATATTTAAGAAATTATTTCCTATGGTCGACCCCAGAAAGGACTTATGGCAGACAGTCCCTAAGGTCGAGGGGGCAGTTTCTACTCTAAACAAGCGCACTACTATTCCTATCGAGGATAGTTGTGCTTTCAAAGATCCTATAGATAAAAAATTGGAGGGTTTGCTTAAAAAGATTTTTGTACAGCAAGGTTACCTTCTACAACCCATTTCGTGCATTGTTCCTGTCACTACAGCAGCGTGGTTCTGGTTCGAGGAACTAGAAAAGTCGCTCAGTAGAGAGACTCCATATGAGGAGGTTATGGACAGAGTTCACGCACTTAAGTTGGCTAACTCTTTTATTTTAGATGCCGCTTTGCAATTAGCTAGATTAGCGGCGAAAAATTCAGGGTTTGCAATCGTGGCGCGCAGAGCGCTTTGGCTAAAGTCTTGGTCAGCGGATGTGTCATCCAAGACAAAATTGCTTAACATCCCTTTCAAAGGTAAAACTCTATTTGGACCAGAATTGAAAGAGATTATCTCAGACATCACTGGGGAAAGGGCCACGCACTTCCACAAGATAGACCTTTCAAGGCCAAGAATAAGTCTAATTTTCGTTCCTTTCGCAATTTCAGGAACGGACCGGCCTCTAATTCTGCATCCTCTAAGCAAGAGGGTAATGCCTCACAACCCAAACCAGCCTGGAAACCGATGCAAGGCTGGAACAAGGGTAAGCAGGCCAAGAAGCCTGCTGCTGCTAACAAAACAGCATGAAGGAGTAGCCCCCGATCCGGGACCGGATCTAGTAGGGGGCAGACTCTCTCTCTTTGCTCAGGCTTGGGCAAGAGATGTTCAGGATCCCTGGGCACTAGAAATAGTTTCTCAGGGTTATCTTCTGGAATTAAGGGAACTACCCCCAAGGGGAAGGTTCCACATTTCTCACTTATCCTTAAACCAAATAAAGAGACAGGCATTCTTACATTGTGTAGAAGACCTGTTAAAGATGGGAGTGATACACCCAGTTCCAATAAAGGAACAAGGAATGGGATTTTATTCCAATCTGTTCGTAGTTCCCAAAAAATAGGGAACTTTCAGACCATTTTTGGATTTGAAGATCCTAAACAAATTTCTCAGGGTACCATCGTTCAAGATGGAAACCATTCGAACGATTCTACCCACTATCCAGGAAGGTCAATTTATGACTACCGTGGATCTAAAGGATGCGTACCTACATATTCCTATCCACAAAGAACATCATCAGTTCCTAAGGTTCGCCTTTCTGGACAAACATTTCCAGTTTGTGGCCCTCCCATTCGGGTTAGCCACTGCTCCAAGGATTTTCACAAAGGTACTAGGGTCCCTTCTAGTGGTTCTAAGACAAAGTGGCATTGCAGTAGTACCTTACTTGGATGACATTCTAATACAAGCGTCGTCCCTGTCAAAAGCAAAGGCTCATACAGACATCGTTCTGGCCTTCTCAGATCACACGGATGGAAGGTGAACATAGAAAAAAGTTCTCTGTCTCCGTCAACAAGAGTTCCCTTCTTGGGAACAATAATAGATTCCTTAGAAATGAGGATTTTTCTGACAGAGGTCAGAAAGTCAAAACTTCTAAGCACTTGTCAAGTTCTTCATTCTGTTCCACGTCCTTCCATAGCGCAGTGCATGGAAGTAGTAGGGTTGATGGTTGCAGCAATGGACATAGTTCCTTTTGCACAAATTCATCTAAGACCATTACAACTGTGCATGCTCAAACAGTGGAATGGGGACTATACAGACTTGTCTCCAATGATTCAAGTAGATCAGAAGACCAGAGATTCACTCCGTTGGTGGCTGACCCTGGACCATCTATCCCAGGGAATGAGCTTCCGCAGACCAGAGTGGGTCATTGTCACGACCGACGCCATTCTAGTGGGCTGGGGCGCGGTCTGGGAATCCCTGAAAGCTCAGGGACTATGGTCTCGGGAAGAGTCTCTTCTCCCGATAAACATTCTGGAACTAAGAGCGATCTTCAATGCTCTCAGGGCTTGGCCTCAGCTAGCAAAGGCCAGATTCATAAGATTCCAATCAGACAACATGACGACCGTTGCGTATATCAACCATCAGGGGGGAACAAGGAGTTCCCTGGCGATGAAAGAAGTGACCAAAATAATTCAATGGGCGGAGGATCACTCCTGCCACCTATCTGCGATCCACATCCCAGGTGTGGAAAACTGGGAAGCGGATTATCTGAGTCGTCAGACATTCCATCCGGGGGAGTGGGAACTCCACCCGGAGATCTTTGCCCAACTAACTCAATTATGGGGCATTCCAGACATGGATCTGATGGCGTCTCATCAGAACTTCAAGGTTCCTTGCTACGGGTCCAGATCCAGGGATCCCAAGGCGACTCTAGTAGATGCACTAGTAGCACCTTGGACCTTCAACCTAGCTTATGTATTTCCACCGTTTCCTCTCATTCCCAGGCTGGTAGCCAGGATCAAACAGGAGAGGGCCTTGGTGATCTTGATAGCTCCTGCGTGGCCACGCAGGACTTGGTATGCAGACCTGGTGAATATGTCATCGGCTCCACCATGGAAGCTACCTTTGAGACAGGACCTTCTTGTTCAGGGTCCATTCGAACATCCAAATCTGGTCTCCCTCCAGCTGACGGCTTGGAGATTCAACGCTTGATTCTATCAAAGCGTGGGTTTTCAGATTCTGTGATAGATACTCTGGTTCAGGCCAGAAAACCGGTAACTAGAAAGATTTACCATAAAATATGGAAAAGATATATCTGTTGGTGTGAATCCAAAGGATTCCCATGGAATAAGATAAAGATTCCTTAGATTCTCTCCTTTCTACAAGAAGGTTTGGAGAAAGGATTATCTGCAAGTTCTCTAAAGGGACAGATCTCTGCTTTATCTGTCTTACTACACAAAAGACTGGCAGCTGTGCCAGATGTTCAAGCTTTTGTTCAGGCTCTGGTTAGGATCAAGCCTGTTTACAGACCTTTGACTCCTCCCTGGAGTCTAAATCTAGTTCTTTCAGTTCTTCAAGGGGTTCCGTTTGAACCTTTACATTCCATAGACATTAAGTTACTATCTTGGAAAGTTTTGTTTTTGGTTGCTATTTCTTCTGCTAGAAGAGTTTCAGAGTTATCTGCTCTGCAGTGTTCTCCGCCCTATCTGGTGTTCCATGCAGATAAGGTGGTTTTGCGTACTAAGCCTGGTTTTCTTCCAAAGGTTGTTTCTAACAAGAATATTAACCAGGAGATAGTTGTACCTTCTTTATGTCCGAATCCAGTTTCAAAGAAGGAACGTTTGTTACACAATTTGGACGTAGTCCGTGCTCTAAAATTCTATTTAGAGGCTACAAAAGATTTCAGACAAACATCTTCTTTGTTTGTTGTCTATTCTGGTAAAAGGAGAGGTCAAAAAGCGACTTCTACCTCTCTTTCCTTTTGGCTTAAAAGCATCATCCGATTGGCTTATGAGACTGCCGGACGGCAGCCTCCTGAAAGAATCACAGCTCACTCCACTAGGGCTGTAGCTTCCACATGGGCCTTCAAGAACGAGGCTTCTGTTGACCAGATATGTAAGGCAGCGACTTGGTCTTCACTGCACACTTTTGCCAAATTTTACAAATTTGATACATTTGCTTCTTCGGAGGCTATTTTTGGGAGAAAGGTTTTGCAAGCCGTGGTGCCTTCCGTTTAGGTAACCTGATTTGCTCCCTCCCTTCATCCGTGTCCTAAAGCTTTGGTATTGGTTCCCACAAGTAAGGATGACGCCGTGGACCGGACACACCAATGTTGGAGAAAACAGAATTTATGCTTACCTGATAAATTGCTTTCTCCAACGGTGTGTCCGGTCCACGGCCCGCCCTGGTTTTTTAATCCGGTCTGATGAATTATTTTCTCTAAATACAGTCACCACGGTACCATATGGTTTCTCCTATATTTTTCCTCCTGTCCGTCGGTCGAATGACTGGGGTGGGCGGAGCCTAGGAGGGACTATATGGCCAGCTTTGCTGGGACTCTTTGCCATTTCCTGTTGGGGAAGAGATATTCCCACAAGTAAGGATGACGCCGTGGACCGGACACACCGTTGGAGAAAGTAATTTATCAGGTAAGCATAAATTCTGTTTTCTTTCATGTAATTAGCAAGAGTCCATGAGCTAGTGACGTATGGGATATACATTCCTACCAGGAGGGGCAAAGTTTCCCAAACCTCAAAATGCCTATAAATACACCCCTCACCACACCCACAAATCAGTTTTACAAACTTTGCCTCCTATGGAGGTGGTGAAGTAAGTTTGTGCTAGATTCTACGTTGATATGCGCTCCGCAGCAGGTTGGAGCCCGGTTTTCCTCTCAGCGTGCAGTGAATGTCAGAGGGATGTGAGGAGAGTATTGCCTATTTGAATTCAATGATCTCCTTCTACGGGGTCTATTTCATAGGTTCTCTGTTATCGGTCGTAGAGATTCATCTCTTACCTCCCTTTTCAGATCGACGATATACTCTTATATATACCATTACCTCTACTGATTCTCGTTTCAGTACTGGTTTGGCTTTCTACTACATGTAGATGAGTGTCCTGGGGTAAGTAAGTCTTATTTTCTGTGACACTCTAAGCTATGGTTGGGCACTTTTATATAAAGTTCTAAATATATGTATTCAAACATTTATTTGCCTTGACTCAGGATGTTCAACGTTCCTTATTTCAGACAGTCAGTTTCATATTTGGGATAATGCATATGAATAAATCCATTTTTTTTTCTTACCTTAAAATTTGACTTTTTTTCTCTGTGGGCTGTTAGGCTTGCGGGGGCTGAAAATGCTTCATTTTATTGCGTCATTCTTGGCGCAGACTTTTTTGGCGCAAAATTTTTTTTTCTGTTTCCGGCGTCATACGTGTCGCCGGAAGTTGCGTCATTTTTGATGTTTTTTTGCGCCAAAAGTGTCGGCGTTCCGGATGTGGCGTCATTTTTGGCGCCAAAAGCATTTAGGCGCCAAATAATGTGGGCGTCTTTTTTGGCGCTAAAAAATATGGGCTTCATTTTTGTCTCCACATTATTTAAGTCTCATTGTTTATTGCTTCTGGTTGCTAGAAGCTTGTTCACTGGCATTTTTTCCCATTCCTGAAACTGTCATTTAAGGAATTTGATCAATTTTGCTTTATATGTTGTTTTTTCTATTACATATTGCAAGATGTCCCAGATTGACACTGAGTCAGAAGATACTTCTGGAAAACCGCTGCCTGGTGCTGGATCTACCAAAGTTAAGTGTATTTGCTGTAAACTTGTGGTATCTGTTCCTCCAGCTGTTGTTTGTAATGAATGTCATGACAAACTTGTTAATGCAGATAATATTTCCTTTAGTAATGTTACATTACCTGTTGCTGTTCCATCAACATCTAATACTCAGTGTTCCTGTTAACATAAGAGATTTTGTTTCTAAATCCATTAAGAAGGCTATGTCTGTTATTCCTCCTTCTAGTAAACGTAAAAGGTCTTTTAAAACTTCTCATTTTTCAGATGAATTTTTAAATGAACATCATCATTCTGATTCTGATAATGGTTCCTCTGGTTCAGAGGATTCTGTCTCAGAGGTTGATGCTGATAAATCTTCATATTTATTCAAAATGGAATTTTTTCGTTCTTTACTAAAAGAAGTCTTAATTGCATTAGAAATAGAGGATTCTGGTCCTCTTGATACTAAATCTAAACGTTTAAATAAGGTTTTTAAATCTCCTGTAGTTATTCCAGAAGTTTTTCCTGTCCCTGATGCTATTTCTGAAGTAATCTCCAGGGAATGGAATAATTTGGGTAATTCATTTACTCCTTCTAAACGTTTTAAGCAATTATATCCTGTGCCATTTGACAGATTAGAATTTGTGGACAAAATCCCTAAAGTTGATGGTGCTGTCTCTACTCTTGCTAAACGTACTACTATTCCTACGGCAGATAGTACTTCCTTTAAGGATCCTTTAGATAGGAAGATTGAATCCTTTCTAAGAAAAGCTTACTTATGTTCAGGTAATCTTCTTAGACCTGCTATATCTTTAGTGGATGTTGCTGCAGCTTCAACTTTTTGGTTAGAAGCTTTAGCGCAACAAGTAACAGATCATAATTCTCATAGCATTGTTAATCTTCTTCAACATGCTAATAATTTTATTTGTGATGCCATCTTTGATATCATTAGGGTTGATGTCAGGTATATGTCTCTAGCTATTTTAGCTAGAAGAGCTTTATGGCTTAAAACTTGGAATGCTGATATGTCTTCTAAGTCAACTTTGCTTTCCCTTTCTTTCCAGGGTAATAAATTATTTGGTTCTCAGTTGGATTCTATTATCTCAACTGTTACTGAAGGGAAAGGAACTTTTTTACCACAGGATAAAAAATCTAAAGGTAAATTTAGGTCTAATAATCGTTTTCGTTCCTTTCGTCACAATAAGGAACAAAAGCCTGATCCTTCAGCCACAGGAGAGGTATCAGTTTGGAAACCATCTCCAGTCTGGAATAAATCCAAGCCTTTTAGAAAACCAAAGCCAGCTCCCAAGTCCACATGAAGGTGCGGCCCTCATTCCAGCCCAGCTGGTAGGGGGCAGATTACGATTTTTCAAAGAAATTTGGATCAATTCAGTTCACAATATTTGGATTCAAAACATTGTTTCAGAAGGGTACAGAATTGGCTTCAAGATAAGGCCTCCTGCAAAGAAATTTTTTCTTTCCCGTGTCCCAGTAAATCCAGTTAAGGCTCAAGCATTTCTGAAATGTGTTTCAGATCTAGAGTTGGCTGGAGTAATTATGCCAGTTCCAGTTCTGGAACAGGGGCTGGGGTTTTATTCAAATCTCTTCATTGTACCAAAGAAGGAGAATTCCTTCAGACCAGTTCTGGATCTAAAAATATTGAATCGTTATGTAAAAATACCAACATTCAAAATGGTAACTATAAGGACTATCCTGCCTTTTGTTCAGCAAGGGCATTATATGTCCACAATAGATTTACAGGATGCATATCTGCATATTCCGATTCATCCAGATCACTATCAGTTTCTGAGATTCTCTTTCCTAGACGAGCATTACCAGTTTGTGGCTCTGCCGTTTGGCCTAGCAACAGCTCCAAGAATTTTTACAAAGGTTCTCGGTGCCCTTCTGTCTGTAATCAGAGAACAGGGTATTGTGGTATTTCCTTATTTGGACGATATCTTGGTACTTGCTCAGTCTTCACATTTAGCAGAATCTCATACGAATAGACTTGTGTTGTTTCTTCAAGATCATGGTTGGAGGATCAATTTACCGAAAAGTTCACTGATTCCTCAGACAAGGGTAACCTTTTTAGGTTTCCAGATAGATTCAGCGTCCATGACTCTGTCTTTGACAGACAAGAGACGTCTAAAATTGATCTCAGCTTGTCGAAACCTTCAATCACAATCATTCCCTTTGGTAGCCTTATGCATGGAAATTCTAGGTCTTATGACTGCTGCATCGGACGCGATCCCCTTTGCTTGTTTTCACATGCGACCTCTTCAGCTCTGTATGCTGAACCAGTGGTGCAGGGATTACACAAAGATATCTCAATTAATATCTTTAAAACCGATTGTACGACACTCTCTGACGTGGTGGACAGATCACCATCGTTTAGTTCAGGGGGCTTCTTTTGTTCTTCCAACCTGGACTGTAATTTCAACAGAAGCAAGTCTGACAGGTTGGGGAGCTGTTTGGGGGTCTCTGACAGCACAAGGGGTTTGGGAATCTCAGGAGGTGAGATTACCGATCAATATTTTGGAACTCCGTGCAATTTTCAGAGCTCTTCAGTCATGGCCTCTTCTAAAGAGAGAGTCGTTCATTTATTTTCAGACAGACAATGTCACAACTGTGGCATACATCAATCATCAAGGAGGGACTCACAGTCCTCTGGCTATGAAAGAAGTATCTCGGATACTGGTTTGGGCGGAATCCAGCTCCTGTCTAGTTTCTGCGGTTCATATCCCAGGTATAGACAATTGGGAAGCGGATTATCTCAGTCGCCAAACATTACATCCGGGCGAATGGTCTCTTCACCCAGAGGTATTTCTTCAGATTGTTCAAATGTGGGGACTTCCAGAAATAGATCTGATGGCTTCTCATCTAAACAAGAAACTTCCCAGGTATCTGTCCAGATCCAGGGATCCTCAAGCGGAAGCAGTGGATGCATTGTCACTTCCTTGGAAGTATCATCCTGCCTATATCTTTCTGCCTCTAGTTCTTCTTCCACGAGTAATCTCCAAGATTCTGAAGGAATGCTCGTTTGTTCTGCTGGTGGCTCCAGCATGGCCTCACAGGTTTTGGTATGCGGATCTTGTCCGGATGGCCTCTTGCCAACCGTGGACTTTTCCGTTAAGACCAGACCTTCTGTCGCAAGGTCCTTTTTTCCATCAGGATCTCAAATCCTTAAATTTAAAGGTATGGAGATTTAACGCTTGATTCTTAGTCAAAGAGGTTTCTCTGACTCTGTGATTAATACTATGTTACAGGCTCGTAAAACTGTATCTAGGAAGATATATTATCGAGTCTGGAAGACTTACATTTCTTGGTGTCTTTCTCATCATTTTTCCTGGCATTCTTTTAGAATTCCGAGAATTTTACAGTTTCTTCAGGATGGTTTGGATAAAGGTTTGTCTGCAAGTTTCTTGAAAGGACAAATCTCTGCTCTTTCTGTTCTTTTTCACAGAAAGATTGCTAATCTTCCTGATATTCATTGTTTTGTACAAGCTTTGGTTCGTATAAAACCTGTCATTAAGTCAATTTCTCCTCCTTGGAGTTTGAATTTGGTTCTGGGGGCTCTTCAAACTCCTCCGTTTGAACCTATGCATTCATTGGACATTAAACTACTTTCTTGGAAAGTTTTGTTTCTTTTGGCCATCTCTTCTGCTAGAAGAGTTTCTGAATTATCTTCTCTTTCTTGTGAGTCTCCTTTTCTGATTTTTCATCAGGATAAGGCGGTGTTGCAAACTTCTTTTAAATTTTTACCTAAGGTTGTGAATTCTAACAACATTATTAGAGAAATTGTGGTTCCTTCATTATGCCCTAATCCTAAGAATTCTAAGGAGAGATCATTGCATTCTTTGGATGTAGTTAGAGCTTTGAAATATTATGTTGAAGCTACTAAGAATTTCCGAAAGACTTCTAGTCTATTTGTTATCTTTTTTGGTTCTAGGAAAGGTCAGAAGGCTTCTGCCATTTCTTTGGCATCTTGGTTGAAATCTTTAATTCATCATGCTTATGTCGAGTCGGGTAAAACTCCGCCTCAAAGGATTACAGCTCATTCTACTAGGTCAGTTTCTACTTCCTGGGCGTTTAGGAATGAAACTTCGGTTGATCAGATTTGCAAAGCAGCAACTTGGTCTTCTTTGCATACTTTTACTAAATTCTACCATTTTGATGTGTTTTCTTCTTCTGAAGCAGTTTTTGGTAGAAAAGTGCTTCAGGCAGCTGTTTCAGTTTGATTCTTCTGCTTCTAATTTCAGTTTTTTTCATTATAAGATTTAAACTTTATTTTGGGTATGGATTATTTTCAGCGGAATTGGCTGTCTTTATTTTATCCCTCCCTCTCTAGTGACTCTTGCGTGGAAGATCTACATCTTGGGTAGTCATTATCCCATACGTCACTAGCTCATGGACTCTTGCTAATTACATGAAAGAAAACATAATTTATGTAAGAACTTACCTGATAAATTCATTTCTTTCATATTAGCAAGAGTCCATGAGGCCCACCCTTTTTTGTGGTGGTTATGATGTTTTTGTATAAAGCACAATTATTCCAATTCCTTATTTTTTATGCTTTCGCACTTTTGTCTTATCACCCCACTTCTTGGCTATGCGTTAAACTGATTTGTGGGTGTGGTGAGGGGTGTATTTATAGGCATTTTGAGGTTTGGGAAACTTTGCCCCTCCTGGTAGGAATGTATATCCCATACGTCACTAGCTCATGGACTCTTGCTAATATGAAAGAAATGAATTTATCAGGTAAGTTCTTACATAAATTATGTTGTACATTGTGTGGTGTTCACAAGTTGAAGTGGTTATGGTATATTGTGATATACCATGTACATAGAGTTCACATAATCTGTGAAGTTTAAAGAGCGTAGGTACACTTTTAGTAACTTGGAAACACACCCTTATGATTATGTCACTATTGAATGAGGATCTGTACTCTAAGCTTTTGGATGGGTCAATAATTTTTTTTTTTATATGTAGATACATTTGATACTAGTCAAAATTATGTCCCCATAAGAGTACAATAATTTTTACTTAGGTTAATTAAGATATTGTTAGTAAGAGCACTCCAGATGAATAGATATACATCTGTATGTTATACCAATTGTAACGTATAGGGTGGTATATCTTCTGAACCAAGTTTTGATCATTCACTCATTTATAAAGTTTAGTCCAATAATTAGCTACTTAGTGTTTAAGTCACCAGTTAATTAAAGGTAATTCTATACAATATTGAATTCCTCAAGTGGAATTTAACACTAAGTACTGATAAATTGTCATCCAATCAAGTCACTCCCCATCTAGTAGTATTAATATGTGAGTTAAACCATCGCTTTTATATATATATATATATATATATATATATATATATATATATATATATATATATATATATATATATATATATATATATATATATATATATATATATATATATATGGTATAACCAATATTTTGAACTGTACGCACTCGCAAACTGTGTCTAGTTGGTGGCGCTTAGAAAAAGTAAAAATATATTTCTCAACCCCTCTGATATCCAAGTATGCTAGCTTCTTAACAAAAGGGCTACTCGTATATATCGTTATAAAGATCCATATACCATATTTGCCTTATAGAGAGATAGCACTATTATGTATGATAGAACCGATTCCATACGGTACCAATAACACTTATGTCACTTTGCTATTCCCATTATTCATAACTAGATATATAATTCTCTAGCTGTAATCATAACAGAGTGGTATGGCTTATATTGCCTCCCGTTTAGAGAGCTTAGGTTTTTCAAGCTGTCCCCAATTAGGTAAATAAAGTAATTCGTCTTAGCTTTAAAATTAGCTGTGGCTATATATATCCATATTAGCTTCTAGTAAGTTGACGAAATAACTTCTATTATTAGAAATAGATTTAAGTAACTGCTAAGTTTAAAAACACATAAACATAGAGCCCATCAACTCCCAACCTCCCCTGACATGTTTCGCAGACAAACTCGGCTTTCTCAAAGGGTTTACCAAGGTTACGGTCTGGTGGGTATTTGTACCTGGTAACTCCGTTTATTTTGAAAGATCAACCTATCAGCGCGTCTAGGTGTGAATGTTTTGCTTGTGACGTTTAGCCACACTCCTCCAATCCTAGCCAATAGGTGTGAATGTTGTGCTGGTAACGTTCCAGCTGATTTATTCGATCTGACAGGTATAGTTTATTCTTGACAACAACCTCTCATGCCTGATCGCCGTGCTTAGTCAATTAATATTTAGTGTCTCTTAAATATATTTGTTCTCCCATCGTTCATTGATACACTGTCTCAAAGATTTCTAAATGTAATATTATGTTCATGACAACATTTTTTTCATTTGTTCATCTTATGTATCAAACGATACTATTAAAAGATCCTGTCCATATTGCTGACATTACAGCTAATTTTAACGATCTAACAGGCTATGAGGTTTTTGTAGTCGCTTGTCATGCCTGATCATCATGCTTTCTCACAACTCATGAATGGTCTTACGGACCACTGGCACTCTTCAAATAATTCATCAATTGTCTCACGAATTTCATAAGTATAACATTGTATCCGTGTCAGCGCATTCTGTCTTACTCATCATGGGTATCGTAAGGCACTATGTCATCTCTTGGTCTCTATATTTAACATAGCCTGTCCGGCTTATTATATATTGATTATCAGATAGCATTTGTGCTTTATAAAGAAAGTAGTTATCCTCACATACATCAACTATGAACAACATTATTTGACATTACCCAGGGATCTACCCAAAATCACCTGCTTTATGAGCACCTATAATATGAAAATTAAATGTCCAGAAAAATGTTTTATACATCTGTTGTATACATGTCAATATTATCTTAGGGTTATTTGTCTAGTTAGGTATTACATATGAGCAGTATAATAATCTCATATTGTTTATATGGTTATTACTTTTAATAGATCTTATATGTGGGTGGTATAATAATAATTTATTTATATACTACACAAGGACAATTGTCCCATTACTATGGAGTTACACTGCTCTATACTTATAACATAGGTTGTTATGAAAGTGAAAAAACTAACTACTTATAAAAAAAAGGAATTAGATTATTGAAATA
The DNA here is from genome assembly GCF_027579735.1 of Bombina bombina. Lineage (NCBI taxonomy): Eukaryota > Metazoa > Chordata > Amphibia > Anura > Bombinatoridae > Bombina > Bombina bombina. The sequence goes on along the minus strand of NC_069499.1, from coordinate 341,148,574 downwards.
CATCCTATTAGTGATGTTGTATACATGTTGTTTACTGTGTTCCGTGCTAAATAATATTGGATTTGAGTATACAAAGTAAGTCCTAAAACTTAAATAAATTAAAACAATTAAAATAGTATAGTGATCTAATTTGTGTACATAAAGTAAGTCCTAAAACTTAACTATAATTATAAAAAAATCAAATAGTGATCTGATTAGTGTATAATATAATATTAATACTTGTTATTGTGCTTATTTAACCAATGTAATCATATAAGTATATTATTAATACTTATTGTTGTGCATATTTAACTAATATAATCAGAGAATTATAGAAATTCAATTAATGTTACTAAGAACTAGAGGAAAAACCTCAAAAAACTGAGCAAAACCCGTGTGAAAGAAACTTAGTGCTAAAGTGTACAACTGTATGTTAATATAAATATCAAAAAACCCTAGAAAAAGAAAAAGATTTTGTTGGCCTTGTCATATATTTGACAGATTTGGGATAGTGGTAGAGAAATATCAGTAGGTATTTGTGGATTCTCTATTATGTTTCTGGAGTGATACTACAGATATACAAAATAATTATTGTGTTCATTAAGTCCGTGAGGCTGGACTGAGTTCATTAAAAAGATCCATCTGCTTTCTTGTTCTAATAGTCTGGTGGTTAGATCCCCACCTCTTATTCCAAGACTGATCTTTTGAATTCCTGCGCAGGTTAGTTTAGTGACTCTACTTTGATGTTTTTTCAGAAAATGATATGCTACCGAGGTGATATTTTTCTTATTTTGCAGATCTTTGGCAGCATTCTTGATATTTCGAATATGTTCCTGTAATCGTGTATGCAACTTTCGTGTTGTCATACCAATGTAGACCTTTGGGCAGTCACATTTGATCATATATATCACCCCTGTTGTGTTGCAGCTTATGTACGTTCTGATGTTATGTGTTTTGCCAAATCTGTCTTGTATTTTCAAAGTTTTGTGTATATATTTACAGCTTGAGCAAGTGCCGCAAGGATAAGAACCTTGGATTTTACTTTTTTTTTTATTTTTTTGTTCGCTGGTCATTGAAATGACTGGGGCTTATCATATCTTTTAAATTTTTGCTTCTTCTACTTTATCGCCCAAGAGTTCTTTTAGTGTAGAGTCAGATTGGTGTATTTGCCAGTGTTTATTTATTACATTAATTATTTTGTGACTGTTGGAATTATGTCAGAATAAGTCTGGTTTTACTCAGACTTTATCAGACTTTTTTGGTTTGGCTTTCAAAAGGTCTTTTCTTGTGGTTTTTCGTGCTCGCTTCTTTGCTCGTCTAATAGATGTAGTACTGTATCCTCGTTTTTTTAGTCTTGTTTCCAATTCTTGAGATCTATCTTTGAATAGAATGTCTTCAGAACAATTTCGCTTAGTTCTTAAAAATTCACCAATAGGGAGTGATTTGATAGTGCTTGGCGCATGTGCACTTGTACTATACAGTAACGTGTTTGTCGCAGTTGATTTTCTGTATAAATCAGTTCCTACTTGTCCATTTGGTTTTTTAAAAATCAATAAATCCAGAAATGGTACTTCTCTTTGGCTGGTGTGATAGGTCAATTTTATGTTTAAATCATTGGTGTTAAGTATTGACAGAAATTCATTAAGTTTTTCTTTTGGGCCCTCCCAAATGAATACAATGTCGTCCATATATCTCAACCACATCGGAATGTGTTGAGAATATTCATCATGGTTGTCGGTGAATACTACTGTTTGCTCCCACCAACCTAGGAATAAATTTGCATAGGTTGGTGCGCATGCTGTCCCCATTGCTGTTGTAAATAGTATTGTTATTAAATACAAAAAAGTTTCTTTTTAATACAAATTCGAGTAATGTCAGTATGAATTCATTGTGATTCTGATTTTCTTCAGAGGACATATCTAAATAGTATTTTACTGCTTGTAAACCTAATGTGTGACTGATACTTGTATATAGGGCCTCAACGTCAGCTGTGACCAACCAGGTATTATCTTTTAGCCACATATCCTCAAGATTTTGAAGAGCCTCCATGGTGTCTTTAATATAAGACGGTATCTGGGTTAAAAATTCCCGTAATCTTGAATCTACATATTTACTGGCTTTTTCTGTCAAATTGTCCATTCCCGACACAATGGGGCGTCCTGGAGGGTGTTGATTTTTGTGAACCTTTGGTATACAATAAATTGTAGAGATCTTTGGTTTGGTAACCGTAAGGAATTTTTTCTCTTTCGCTGTGATGATACCGCTCAATCTGGCATTCATTATTATGTTTTGATATTTGTCAAGAAAATCCTGTAAGGGGCATGACCACAATTTCTTGTAGCATGAAGTATCCTTTAATTGCCTCTCAACTTCTTGTAGGTACATATTATTTGGCCATAGTACTATATTACTGCCTTTGTCAGTTTGGCGTATGACAACATCATCCCAGTCCCTGGTCTCTGCCAAGGCTTGTTTCTCGTTGTTACTTAAATTTGAGGCTGGAGGATTCAGTGATAATTGTGCTATTTCAGTACAGACCACTTCATTGAATATTTGAATACATGGAGCGTTGGAAGCTTTTGGTATATAATTGGATTTATGTTTGAGATTGTTGCGCCAATTAGTTGATATCGGAAGGTCATTTTCAGATAAAAGGTCTTCTAGGTCTTGTAAACTATTTCTGTCCTGATCTGATAAATCTGATGTAGAGTTTTCTATTGCGTTATACTGTTTTTTCAGAAGTAGTTTTCTTAGGAATAAATGTACATCCTTAATAACATCAAATTTATCCAAGTTAGTACTAGGACAAAATGAAAGGCCCTTCGAAAGTACATTTATATGATCTTGAGATATAATTTTTAGGTTTCAATCCTCATTTTTGAGAATGGACTCGGGGCACGTTTGTAAGGTTTCGCTGCCTGGTTTCTCTCCTTGTTGTTTCTGGCGCGTGATACCCTATTGTTTCCCCCTCCCACCTCTTCTGGTGGCTCTGAATTGAAACTGTCCCCTTTCTAAAAAATCCTTTCTTTTTCAAGTATTTACCAATTTGGGGCTTTTCATTAGTTTAGAGGAACAAGATGGTTCTTCATTTGCTGAATCAGAGTCTTCTATTTCTGTATCTGAAATATCACTTTCCACAACTTGTACCCTATTTGAGGTATTTTTGGTGTTATTGGAAGTAAATCTCTTCTTCCATTTATAGACCCTTTTGTTCTGATAGTCTTCTAGATCTCTCAAATTTTCCTGTTTTAGTTTGTTTAATGTCTGATTCCTACTTTTCCAATTCTTGTTGGTATTTTTTATAGGCTGATTCAAAGTCTTAAATTCTCAAACACTTTCAGTTGTTCATTCTGAGTAGTTATTATTTCCTCAAGCCTGTCATATTCCGATTTATCGTGTTTTATGAGAATATTCATTAGTTTATTTGAACATTCAGAAAGGGCATCTTCCCATTCTGTGCCTAGTTCTGGATCTCTGAATTCGAATGCAGGAAATAACTGTATTCTGAGACCACGAGGAATTAGTTTTTTCTCAAGATATTTTTCAAAGAAATGATGGTTCCACCACACCTTGTCTTGCTTATATAAATTCTTGTGTAGGACTTTCAATACTTTATCTAATGTGTCAGAATTTACTTCGTTGGTATCTAATGGAGATTCACTGAATACCTCCTGAAGATCAGTTAATCTTTTTTTCTGTCTCAAAGCTCTGTCTAATTCAAGTTTAGTAGACATTTTATTTGGAAAATACGATTCCAGTTCAGTGTGCACTATTGGAAAAAGCCTACTTAATAGGCTGATTACAGAAAGCTATGGGAAGAGGGCCCAAAGGCACTACTGAGGGGTAAGAAAGGGAATATAGTAATGGATAATTACAACTGAGAGGAGTTAATATTCCTTCTCAGCAATTTTCTAAATAGTATGATTATTAAGTGCTATGTACAATACTAGACTACAAACCAACTTAGAGGTATGACCTCTAAAAAAAAGTAAGGGTGTGTTTCCAAGTTACTAAAAGTGTACCTACGCTCTTTACACTTCACAGATTATGTGAACTCTATGTACATGGTACATCACAATATACCATAACCACTTCAACTTGTGAACACCACACAATGTACACATATATTTATTACATAAGTATATCTAGTATTTTGTGATTGTCTTTGTACCACTATCAATATATATATATAATTCTTTGACCAATAGAATTCCATTTTTAGTGGTAATACCACACATATATGTACATAGTAGTTGGAACACCTAGAGCCATTAATTAGATACATTATTATCCTTGACCATATATAATCTCACCTCCAGTGGTATTCTTATTACTGTCCCCAATTAAATTGATTTAAGTGTCTGTATTTTTAATGTTATGTCTTACCATTTTTTAATAAGTCCCAATAAAAGTTATATTTCTCTTGTTAAGTGTATCCAGTCCACGGATAATCCATTACTTGTGGGATATTCTCCTTCCCAACAGGAAGTTGCAAGAGGATCACCCACAGCAGAGCTGCTATATAGCTCCTCCCCTCACTGCCATATCCAGTCATTCTCTTGCAACTCTCAACTAAGATGGAGGTCGTAAGAGGACTGTGGTGTTTTATACTTAGTTTATTTCTTCAATCAAAAGTTTGTTATTTTTAAATGGTACCGGAGTGTACTGTTTATCTCAGGCAGTATTTAGAAGAAGAATCTGCCTGCGTTTTCTATGATCTTAGCAGAAGTAACTAAGATCCTTTGCTGTTCTCACATATTCTGAGGAGTGAGGTAACTTCAGAGGGGGAATAGCGTGCAGGTTTTCCTGCAATAAGGTATGTGCAGTTAAAATATTTTTCTAGGGATGGAATTTGCTAGAAAATGCTGCTGATACCGAAGTAATGTAAGTAAAGCCTTAAATGCAGTGATAGCGACTGGTATCAGGCTTATTAATAGAGATACATACTCTTATAAAAGTGTATTTTAAAACGTTTGCTGGCATGTTTAATCGTTTTTTTACATATGTTTGGTGATAAAACTTATTGGGGCCTAGTTTTTTTCCACATGGCTGGCTTGAATTTTGCCTAGAAACAGTTCCCTGAGGCTTCCCACTGTTGTAATATGAGTGGGAGGGGCCTATTTTAGCGGGGGTTTTTTTGCACAGCAAAAATTACAGACACAGACATCCAGCTTCTTCCTGCATGATCCAGGACTTCTCTGAAGGGCTCAAAAGGCTTCAAAAGTCGTAAAAAGCCACAGTAGAGCTGTGGCAGTTGTGACTGTTTAAAAATGTTTTTGTCATTTGTTATTCTGTTTTTGGTACTAAGGGGTTAATCATCCATTTGCAAGTGGGTGCAATGCTCTGCTAACTTATTACATACACTGTAAAAATTTCGTTAGTGTAACTGCATTTTTTCACTGTTATTTCAAAATTTGGGAAAATTTGTGTTTCTTAAAGGCGCAGTAACGTTTTTTTATATTGCTTGTAAACTTGTTTTAAAGTGTTTTCCAAGCTTGCTAGTCTCATTGCTAGTCTGTTTAAACATGTCTGACACAGAGGAACCTACTTGTTCATTATGTTTGAAAGCCATGGTGGAGCCCCATAGGAGAATGTGTACTAAATGTATTGATTTCACCTTAAACAGTAAAGATCAGTCTTTATCTATAAAAGAATTATCACCAGAGGGTTCTGTCGAGGGGGAAGTTATGCTGACTAACTCTCCCCACGTGTCGGACCCTTTGCCTCCCGCTCAGGGGACGCACGCTTATATGGCGCCAATTACATCAGGGACGCCCATAGCGATTACCTTGCAGGACATGGCTGCAATCATGAATAATACCCTGTCAGAGGTATTATCTAGATTGCCTGAATTAAGAGGCAAGCGCGATAGCTCTGGGGTTAGGAGAGATACAGAGCACACAAATGCTGTTAGAGCCATGTCTGATACTGCGTCACAGTATGCAGAACATGAGGACTGAGAGCTTCAGTCTGTGGGTGACATCTCTGACTCAGGGAAACCTGATTCAGAGATTTCTAATTTTAAGTTTAAGCTTGAGAACCTCCGTGTATTGCTTGGGGAGGTATTAGCTGCTCTGAATGACTGTAACACAGTTGCAATTCCAGAGAAATTGTGTAGGCTGGATAGATACTATGCGGTGCCGGTGTGTACTGACGTTTTTCCTATACCTAAAAGGCTTACAGAAATTATTAGCAAGGAGTGGGATAGACCCGGTGTGCCCTTTTCCCCACCTCCTATATTTAGAAAAATGTTTCCAATAGACGCCACTACACGGGACTTATGGCAGACGGTCCCTAAGGTGGAGGGAGCAGTTTCTACTTTAGCAAAGCGTACCACTATCCTGGTTGAGGACAGTTGTGCTTTTTCAGATCCAATGGATAAAAAATTGAAGGGTTACCTTAAGAAAATGTTTATTCAACAAGGTTTTATTTTACAGCCCCTTGCATGCATTGCGCCTGTCACTGCTGCGGCGGCATTCTGGTTTGAGGCCCTGGAAGAGGCCATCCAGACAGCTCCATTGAATGAAATTATTGACAAGCTTAGAACGCTTAAGCTAGCTAACTCATTTGTTTCTGATGCCATTGTTCATTTGACTAAACTAATGGCTAAGAATTCCGGATTCGCCATCCAGGCGCGTAGGGCGCTATGGCTTAAATCCTGGTCAGCTGACGTGACTTCAAAGTCTAAATTACTCAACATTCCTTTCAAGGGGCAGACCTTATTCGTGCCTGGCTTGAAGGAAATTATTGCTGACATTACTGGAGGCAAGGGTCATACCCTTCCTCAGGACAGGGCCAAATCAAAGGCCAAACAGTCTAATTTTCGTGCCTTTCGAAATTTCAAGTCAGGAGCAGCATCAACTTCCTCCGCTTCAAAACAAGAGGGAACTGTTGCTCATTCCAGACAGGCCTGGAAACCTAACCAGTCCTGGAACAAGGGCAAGCAGGCCAGAAAGCCTGCTGCTGCCTCTAAGACAGCATGAAGGAACGGCCCCCTATCCGGAAACGGATCTAGTGGGGGGCAGACTTTCTCTCTTCACCCAGGCGTGGGCAAGAGATGTTCAGGATCCCGGGGCGTTTGAGATCATATCTCAGGGATATCTTCTGGACTTCAAAGCTTCTCCTCCACAAGGGAGATTTCATCTTTCAAGGTTATCACCAAACCAGATAAAGAAAGAGGCATTCCTAAGCTGTGTGCAAGACCTCCTAGTAATGGGAGTGATCCATCCAGTTCCGCGGACGGAACAAGGACAGGGATTTTATTCAAATCTGTTTGTGGTTCCCAAGAAAGAGGGAACCTTCAGACCAATCTTGGATCTAAAGATCTTATAAAAAATTCCTCAGAGTTGCATCATTCAAAATGGAAACTATTCGGACCATCCTACCCATGATCCAAGAGGGTCAGTACATGACCTCAGTGGACTTAAAGGATGCCTACCTTCACATACCGATTCACAAAGATCATCATTGGTTCCTAAGGTTTGCCTTTCTAGACAGGCATTACCAATTTGTAGCTCTTCCCTTCGGGTTGGCCACTGCCCCGAGAATTTTTACAAAGGTTCTGGGCTCACTTCTGGCGGTTCTAAGACCGCGAGGCATAGCGGTGGCTCCGTATCTAGACGACATCCTGATACAGGCGTCAAGCTTTCAAATTGCCAAGTCTCATACAGAGATAGTTCTGGCATTTCTGAGGTCGCATGGGTGGAAAGTGAACGTGGAAAAGAGTTCTCTATCACCACTCACAAGAGTCTCCTTCCTAGGGACTCTTATAGATTCTGTAGAGATGAAAATTTACCTGACGGAGTCCAGGTTATCAAAACTTCTAAATGCTTGCCGTGTCCTTCATTCCATTCCACGCCCGTCAGTGGCTCAGTGCATGGAAGTAATCGGCTTAATGTTAGCGGCAATGGACATAGTGCTATTTGCGAGCCTGCATCTCAGACCGCTGCAATTATGCATGCTAAGTCAGTGGAATGGGGATTACTCAGATTTGTCCCCTCTACTAAATCTGGATCAAGAGACCAGAGATTCTCTTCTCTGGTGGCTTTCTCGGGTCCATCTGTCCAAGGGTATGACCTTTCGCAGGCCAGATTGGACGATTGTAACAACAGATGCCAGCCTTCTAGGTTGGGGCGCAGTCTGGAACTCCCTGAAGGCTCAGGGATCGTGGACTCAGGAGGAGAAACTCCTCCCAATAAATATTCTGGAGTTAAGAGCAATATTCAATGCTCTTCTAGCTTGGCCTCAGTTGGCAACACTGAGGTTCATCAGATTTCAGTCGGACAACATCACGACTGTGGCTTACATCAACCATCAAAGGGGAACCAGGAGTTCCCTAGCGATGTTAGAAGTCTCAAAGATAATTCGCTGGGCAGAGTCTCACTCTTGCCACCTGTCAGCGATCCACATCCCAGGCGTAGAGAACTGGGAGGCGGATTTTCTAAGTCGTCAGACTTTTCATCCGGGGGAGTGGGAACTCCATCCGGAGGTGTTTTCTCAACTGGTCCATCGTTGGGGCAAACCAGAACTGGATCTCATGGCGTCTCGCCAGAACGCCAAGCTTCCTTGTTACGGATCCAGGTCCAGGGACCCGGGAGCAACGCTGATAGATGCTCTAGCAGCTCCTTGGTTCTTCAACCTGGCCTATGTGTTTCCACCGTGTCCTCTGCTCCCTCGACTGATTGCCAAAATCAAACAGGAGAGAGCATCGGTGATTCTGATAGCGCCTGCGTGGCCACGCAGGACCTGGTATGCAGACCTAGTTAACATGTCATCTCTTCCACCATGGACTCTGCCTCTGACATTCTGGAACTGAGTGATTTTCAATGCTCTTCTGGCCTGGCCTCAGTTGGCCTCGGCCCGGTTCATCAGATTTCAGTCGGACAACATATCGACTGTCGCCTACATCAATCATCAGGAAGGAACGAGGAGGTCCTTGGCAATGTCAGAAGTATCCAAGATCATTCAGTGGGCGGAGAACCACTCTCGTCATCTGTCAGCTATCCACATCTCAGGGGTGGACAACTGGGAGGTGGATTTTCTAAGCAGACAGACTTTCCATCCGGGCGAGTGGGAACTTCATCCGGAAGTATTCTCGAGTCTGATCCTCCAATGGGGTCAACCGGATTTGGATCTCACGGCATCTTGACAGAATGCCAAGCTTCCGAGGTACGGGTCGGAACTGATAGATGCTCTGGCAGTTCCTTGGTCCTTCAAGCTGGCTTACCTGTTTCCCCCGTTTGCTCTTCTTCCTCGGGTCATTGCTCAAATCAGAGGAGAGGGCTCCGGTGATCCTCAATGCTCCTGCCTGGCCTCGCAGGACTTGGTATGCGGACCTGGTAGGCATCTCGTCTCTACCACCCTGGAGACTTCCGTTGAGGAAGGATCTTCTCATTCAAGGTCCCTTCCTTCACCCAAATCTAGTTTCTCTGAAGCTGACTGCTTGGAGATTGATGGTTTGATTTCTTCTGTTATGTGTGATCAGTCCACGGGTTATCATTACTTCTGGGATATAACTCCTCCCCAACAGGAAATGCAAGAGGATTCACCCAGCAGAGCTGCATATAGCTCCTCCCCTCTACGTCAGTCCCAGTCATTCTCTTGCACCCAACGACTAGATAGGATGTGTGAGAGGACTATGGTGATTATACTTAGTTTTTATGACTTCAATCAAAAGTTTGTTATTTTAAAATAGCACCGGAGCGTGTTATTACTTCTCTGGCAGAGTTTGAGGAAGAATCTGACAGAGATTTTTTACTATGATTTTAACCGGAGTCGTTAAGATCATATTGCTGTTCTCGACCATCTGAGGGAGGTAAAGGCTTCAGATCAGGGGACAGCGGGCAGATGAATCTGCATTGAGGTATGTGGCAGTTTTATTTTCTGAATGGAATTGATGAGAAAAGCCTGCCATACCGTTAAAATGACATGTATGTATACACTTCAGTATTCTGGGGATGGTATTTCACCGGAACTACTGTGTTAAAGGTCACTAATCCTTTTAATAACTATTCTCATGTTAAACGTTTTTGCTGGAATGTAGAATCGTTTACATTGCTGAGGTACTGTGTGAATAAATATTTGGGCATTATTTTCCACTTGGCAGTTTTTTGCTTTAATTGTGACAGTTTCGTTTCTCTTCACTGCTGTGTGGGAGAGGGAGGGGCCGTTTTTGGCGCTCTTTGCTACGCATCAAAAAATTCCAGTCAGCTACTTTTATATTTCCTGCATGATCCGGTTCATCTCTGACAGATCTCAGGGGTCTTCAAACTTCTTTGAAGGGAGGTAAATTCTCTCAGCAGAGCTGTGAGAATTCTTATAGTGACTGTGTATAAAAAACGTTGTTTTGTTTTCTTATGTACAAATTTAATTAGTGTTGTTTTTTACTAATGGGAACAAACCTTTGCTAAAAGTTGTGTTGTTTTAAAGTTTGATGCAATAACTGTTTTTCAGTTCATTATTTCAACTGTCATTTAATCGTTAGTACCTCTTTGAGGCACAGTGCGTTTTTTTGCTAAAAAAGATTATAACCAAGTTGTAAGTTTTTTTGCTAGTGTGTTAAACATGTCTGACTCAGAGGAAGATATCTGTGTCATTTGTTCCAATGCCAAGGTGGAGCCCAATAGAAATTTATGTACTAACTGTATTGATGCTACTTTAAATAAAAGTCAATCTGTACAATGTGAACAAATTTCACCAAATAGCGAGGGGAGAGTTATGCCGACTAACTCGCCTCACGCGACAGTACCTGCATCTCCCGCCCGGGAGGTGCGTGATATTTTGGCGCCTAGTACATCTGGGCGGCCATTACAGATAACATTACAAGATATGGCTACTGTTATGACTGAAGTTTTGTCTAAATTACCTGAACTAAGAGGCAAGCGTGATCACTCTGGGGTGAGAACAGAGTGCGCTGACAATGCTAGGGCCATGTCTGATACTGCGTCACAGCTCGCAGAGCATGAGGACGGAGAGCTTCATTCTGTGGGTGACGGTTCTGATCCAAACAGATTGGACTCAGATATTTCAAATTTTAAATTTAAATTGGAGAACCTCCGTGTACTACTAGGGGAGGTCTTAGCAGCTCTCAACGATTGTAACACTGTTGCAATACCAGAGAAACTGTGTAGGTTGGATAAATACTTTGCGGTACCGGCGAGTACTGACGTTTTTCCTATACCTAAGAGACTAACTGAAATTGTTACTAAGGAGTGGGATAGACCCGGTGTGCCGTTCTCACCCCCTCCAATATTTAGAAAGATGTTTCCAATAGACGCCACCACTCGGGACTTATGGCAAACGGTCCCCAAGGTGGAGGGAGCAGTTTCTACTTTAGCTAAGCGTACCACTATCCCGGTGGAGGATAGCTGTGCTTTCTCAGATCCAATGGATAAAAAATTAGAGGGTTACCTTAAGAAAATGTTTGTTCAACAAGGTTTTATATTACAACCCCTTGCATGTATCGCGCCGATTACGGCTGCGGCAGCATTTTGGATTGAGTCGCTTGAAGAGAACCTTAGTTCCTCTACGCTAGACGACATTACGGACAGGCTTAGAGTCCTTAAACTAGCTAATTCTTTCATTTCGGAGGCCGTAGTACATTTAACCAAACTTACGGCTAAGAACTCAGGATTCGCCATACAGGCACGCAGGGCACTGTGGCTAAAATCCTGGTCAGCTGATGTTACTTCTAAGTCCAAATTACTTAATATACCTTTCAAGGGGCAGTCCTTATTCGGGCCCGGTTTGAAAGAAATTATCGCTGACATTACGGGAGGTAAGGGCCACGCCCTACCTCAAGACAAGGCCAAAGCTAAGGCTAGACAGTCTAATTTTCGTCCCTTTCGGAATTTCAAAACAGGAGCAGCATCAACCCCCACTGCACCAAAACAGGAAGGAGCTGTTGCTCGTTACAGGCAAGGCTGGAAGCCTAACCAGTCCTGGAACAAAAGCAAGCAGGCCAGGAAACCTGCTGCTGCCCCAAAGACAGCATGAACCGAGAGCCCCCGATCCGGGACCGGATCTAGTAGGGGGCAGACTCTCTCTCTTCGCCCAGGCCTGGGCAAGAGATGTTCAGGATCCCTGGGCACTAGAGATCATATCTCAGGGATACCTTCTAGACTTCAAATTATCTCCCCCAAGAGGGAGATTTCATCTGTCAAGGTTGTCAACAAACCAGATAAAGAAAGAAGCGTTTCTACGCTGCGTACAAGATCTGTTAACAATGGGAGTGATCCATCCGGTTCCGTGGTCGGAACAAGGACAAGGGTTCTACTCAAACCTGTTTGTGGTTCCCAAAAAAGAGGGAACTTTCAGGCCAATCTTAGATTTAAAGACTCTAAACAAATTCCTAAGAGTTCCATCGTTCAAAATGGAAACTATTCGGACAATCTTACCCATGATCCAAGAGGGTCAGTACATGACCACAGTGGATTTAAAGGATGCTTACCTTCACATACCGATCCACAAAGATCATCACCGGTATCTAAGGTTTGCCTTCTTAGACAGGCACTACCAGTTTGTAGCTCTTCCATTCGGATTGGCTACGGCTCCAAGAATCTTCACAAAGGTTCTGGGTGCCCTTCTAGCGGTACTAAGACCGCGAGGGATTTCGGTAGCTCCGTACCTAGACGACATTCTAATACAAGCTTCAAGCTTTCAAACTGCCAAGTCTCATACAGAGTTAGTTCTGGCATTTCTAAGGTCGCATGGATGGAAAGTGAACGAAAAGAAGAGTTCTCTCTTTCCTCTCACAAGAGTTCCATTCTTGGGGACTCTTATAGATTCTGTAGAAATGAAGATTTACCTGACAGAAGACAGGTTAACAAAACTTCAAAATGCATGCCGCGTCCTTCATTCCATTCAACACCCGTCAGTAGCTCAATGCATGGAGGTGATCGGCTTAATGGTAGCGGCAATGGACATAGTACCTTTTGCACGCCTACACCTCAGACCGCTGCAATTATGCATGCTAAGTCAGTGGAATGGGGATTACTCAGATTTGTCCCCTACTCTGAATCTGAATCAAGAGACCAGAAATTCTCTTCTATGGTGGCTTCATCGGCCACACCTGTCCAGGGGGATGCCATTCAGCAGGCCAGACTGGACAATTGTAACAACAGACGCCAGCCTACTAGGTTGGGGCGCTGTCTGGAATTCTCTGAAGGCTCAGGGACTATGGAATCAGGAGGAGAGTCTCCTTCCAATAAACATTCTGGAATTGAGAGCAGTTCTCAATGCCCTTCTGGCTTGGCCCCAGTTAATAACTCGGGGGTTCATCAGGTTTCAGTCGGACAACATCACGACTGTAGCTTACATCAACCATCAGGGAGGGACAAGAAGCTCCCTAGCAATGATGGAAGTATCAAAGATAATTCGCTGGGCAGAGTCTCACTCTTGCCACCTGTCAGCAATCCACATCCCGGGAGTGGAGAACTGGGAGGCGGATTTCTTGAGTCGCCAGACTCTTCATCCGGGGGAGTGGGAACTTCATCCGGAGGTCTTTGCCCAAATACTTCGACGTTGGGGCAAACCAGAGATAGATCTCATGGCGTCTCGCCAGAACGCCAAACTTCCTCGCTACGGGTCCAGATCCAGGGATCCGGGAGCAGTTCTGATAGATGCTTTGACAGCACCTTGGAACTTCAGGATGGCTTATGTGTTCCCACCCTTCCCGCTGCTTCCTCGATTGATTGCCAAAATCAAACAGGAGAGAGCATCAGTAATTCTAATAGCACCTGCTTGGCCACGCAGGACTTGGTATGCAGATCTAGTGGACATGTCATCCTGTCCGCCTTGGTCTCTACCTCTAAGACAGGACCTTCTGATACAGGGTCCATTCAAACATCAAAATCTAACTTCTCTGAAGCTGACTGCTTGGAAATTGAACGCTTGATTTTATCAAAACGTGGTTTTTCTGAGTCGGTTATTGATACCCTGATTCAGGCTAGGAAGCCTGTTACCAGAAGGATTTACCATAAAATATGGCGGAAATACCTATACTGGTGCGAATCCAAAGGTTACTCCTGGAGTAAGGTTAGGATCGCTAGGATATTGTCTTTTCTACAAGAAGGTTTAGAAAAGGGTTTATCAGCTAGTTCATTAAAGGGACAGATTTCAGCTCTGTCCATCTTGTTACACAGACGTCTGTCAGAAAATCCAGACGTCCAGTCCTTTTGTCAGGCTTTAGCTAGGATCAAGCCTGTGTTTAAAGCTGTTGCTCCACCATGGAGTTTAAACTTAGTTCTTAACGTTTTACAGGGTGTTCCGTTTGAACCCCTTCATTCCATTGATATAAAAATGTTATCTTGGAAAGTTCTGTTTTTAATGGCTATTTCCTCGGCTCGAAGAGTCTCTGAGTTATCAGCCTTACATTGTGATTCCCCTTATCTGATTTTTCACTCAGACAAGGTAGTTCTGCGTACTAAACCTGGGTTCTTACCTAAGGTAGTCACTAACAGGAACATCAATCAAGAGATTGTTGTCCCATCCTTGTGTCCAAATCCTTCTTCAAAGAAGGAACGTCTTTTACACAATCTGGATGTAGTTCGTGCCCTCAAGTTCTACTTGCAGGCAACTAAAGATTTTCGCCAAACTTCTTCCTTGTTTGTCGTTTACTCTGGACAGAGGAGAGGTCAAAAAGCTTCTGCTACCTCTCTCTCTTTTTGGCTTCGTAGCATAATACGTTTAGCCTATGAGACTGCTGGACAGCAGCCTCCTGAAAGAATTACAGCTCACTCCACTAGAGCTGTGGCTTCCACTTGGGCCTTTAAGAATGAGGCCTCTGTTGAACAGATTTGCAAGGCTGCAACTTGGTCTTCGCTTCATACTTTTTCCAAATTTTACAAATTTGACACTTTTGCTTCTTCGGAGGCTATTTTTGGGAGAAAGGTTCTTCAGGCAGTGGTTCCTTCTGTATAATGAGCCTGCCTATCCCTCCCGTCATCCGTGTACTTTTGCTTTGGTATTGGTATCCCAGAAGTAATGATAACCCGTGGACTGATCACACATAACAGAAGAAAACATAATTTATGCTTACCTGATAAATTCCTTTCTTCTGTTGTGTGATCAGTCCACGGCCCGCCCTGTTTTACGGCAGGTAAATATCTTTTAAATTATACTCCAGTCACCACTTCACCCTTGGTTACTCCTTTCTCGTTGATTCTTGGTCGAATGACTGGGACTGACGTAGAGGGGAGGAGCTATATGCAGCTCTGCTGGGTGAATCCTCTTGCATTTCCTGTTGGGGAGGAGTTATATCCCAGAAGTAATGATAACCCGTGGACTGATCACACAACAGAAGAAAGGAATTTATCAGGTAAGCATAAATTATGTTTTTGTCAAAACAAGGTTTTTCAGATGCGGTCATTGAGACCTTGGTTCAGGCTTGTAAGCCGGTAACTAGAAAAATTTACCATAAGATCTGGCGTAAATATGTTTTATTAGTGCGAATCTAATGGCTATTCATGGAGTAAGATTAGGATTCCGAGGATTTTAGCTTTTCTCCAAGAGGGATTGGAGAAGTGTTTGTCGGCTAGTTCCTTAAAGGGTCAGATTTTGGCTTTGTCGGTGTTACTACATAAACGTCTGGCAGGGGTTCCAGATGTTCAATCTTTCTGTCAGGCTCTGGTCAGGATCAGACCTGTATTTAAGCCTATTGCTCCTCCATGGAGTCTTAATTTGGTTCTTAATGTTCTTCAAGGGGTTCCATTTGAACCTATGCATTCCTTAGACATTAAACTACTGTCTTGGAAAGTTTTTTTTCTGGTTGCTATTTCTACTGCTCGTAGAGTGTCCAAGCTCTCTGCGTTGCAATGCGCTTCCCCTTATCTCATTTTTCATGCAGATAAGGTTGTCTTGCATACCAAGTTGGGTTTTCTTCCTAAGGTAGTTTCGGACCGAAACGTTAACCAGGAGATTGTTGTACCTTCGTTGTGCCCTAATCCTTCTTCTCAGAAGGAACGTCTTTTGCACAATCTTGATGTTGTTCGTGCCTTGAAGTTTTATTTACAGGCGACAAAGGATTTTCGTCAGTCTTCTTCTTTATTTGTTGTTTTCTCAGGGAAACGAAGGGGTCAAAAGCGACTGCTACTTCGCTTTCTTTTTGGTTGAGGAGTATCATTCGCTTTGCTTATGAAACCGCTGGGATGCAGCCTCCTGAGAGAGTTATGGCTCATTCTACTAGAGCTGTGGCTTCTTCATGGGCAATCGAGAATGAAGCATCTGTTGAACAGATTTGTAAAGCTGCTACTTGGTCCTCGCTTCACACTTTTTCTAAATTCTACAAATTTGATACTTTTGCCTCAGCTGAGGCGGCTTTTGGGAGAAAGGTTCTTCAAGCAATAGTGCCTTCTGTTTAGGTATCCTGTCTTGTCCCTCCCGTATCATCTGTGTCCTCTAAGCTTGGGTATTGTATCCCATAAGTAATGAAGATGATCCATGGACTCGTCATGTCCTTAAGAGGAAAAGAAAAATTATTCTTACCTGATAAATTTGTTTCCTCTTGGACATGACGAGTCCACAGCCCGCCCTGTCTGTTTAGACAGGATGTTATTTATTTATTTTTTCTAAACTTCAGCCACATCTGCACCTTTGGTTTTTCCTTTCTCTTCCTAACTTCGGTCGAATGACTGGGTTGGAGGGGAAGGGAGGGACTATTTAACAGCTTTGCTGTAGGTGCTCTTTGCCGCCTCCTGCAGGCAAGAGGAGAATATCCCATAAGTAATGAAGATGATCCGTGGACTCGTCATGTCCAAGAGGAAACAAATTTATCAGGTAAGAATAAATTTTCATATATATATATATATATATATATATATATATATATATATATATATATATATACATACATACAACCCAAAGTATTGATCTTAGGCCCATTTTGGTATATTTCATGCCACCTTTTCACTGCCAAATGCGATCAAATAAAAAAAAACAAAAAAAAAAACGTTAACTTTTTAACAAACTTTAAGTTTCTCACTGAAATTATTTACAAAAAGCTTGTGCAATCATGGCACAAATGGTTGTAAATGCTTCTCTGTGATCCCCTTGCTTCAGAAATAGCAGACCTATTAATTGGCTTTGCCATTGCTTTTTGGTAGTTAGTAGGCTGCTAATTGCAGCTGCGCACCATACATCATTATTCCCAGCAGTGAAGGGGTTAAACACATGTAGCTTGTAAGGTTAATTTTAGCTTTATTGTAGAGATTACCCTCCCACCTGACACTTCCCATCCCTTGATCCCTACCTGATCCCTCTCAAACAGCCCTCTTCCCTTTGCCACTCCCCAATGGTCACCCCCATCTTAAGTACTGGCAGACTGTCTGTCAGTATGCAGTTTTACACTTTGTTTTTGTTTGTTTTTTCTTTAGTGTAGCTGCCCAACTTCTCCCCCTTCCCTTATTTACTCCCTCCCCCTCCAAGATCCTTTCCCTACCCTCTAATCATCCCCTCCACAAAAGGATTCCTTCTCCCTCTTTTTTTTCTTCTTCTTTAGTGTAATGATCCCACCCTTTCCCGCCCCCCCCCCCCCTCCTAACCCTTCCACACCATCAACAATTGTCACCACCGTTGCCCAATGCAGGGATGGACACAGTGTGTCCCTCTCTGCATCGGTTACTCTGCAAGTTTATTTCTGCACTGCCCCACTCAGGCATGCAGAAATAGCACAATTATGCTACTTTTAGCGAGATTGCGGCAGAGAGAGGCCTTGGACAGCAGTGTCGTACAGGTTACACTGGTCCTTTAAGTGCTTAATGACCAGTGCTGCACAGGGAACGGCGCTGGTCGTTAAGGGGTTAAATATGTATATGTATGTAACCACACCAGTATTGTGTTTTTCCCTTATAGATTACATCTGAGTCAACAGCGAAAGACTTGGTCAAGGGGAACCATATAAACATGCAACTAATTTTGTGTTAACATATAAAATGAAGTCTTTCCCTGAATGTGAAGAAATCCTAGTTTAAAAGTAAATTATTCTAAAATGTTTTCTTTCGTGTATATATAATAGAACAGCAGTTAAAGGGACACTCAAGCCAAAATTAAACTTTCATGATTCAGATAGATAGAGCATGCCATTTTAAACAACTTTCCAATTTATGTGTAAAACTCAACTGGCTGATTGGAAAACATTGATTTATTTAGGACAAACATCCATTTAAAACAAAAGAATTTACATACATATTTTTTTTTTTAAATGGTATAGAGAACATTTTTGAGTATCCTATTCCTTTAAGTCAAATTTTTTTTTAACCTAATTCTCTCTTCTCTCCCCCCCCCCCCCCCCTCTTTTTTTTCTTTCTTTTCTTTCTTTCTTTCAGTTTTTCCAATTTGGGCAATACCTGTTACATGAATTCCATCTTACAATCCCTGTTCTCTCTGCAGTCATTTGCCAATGACCTACTTAAACAAGGAATCCCATGGAAGAAAATTCCTGTTAATGCATTAATACGGTAATGGCATTTATATTTTTATTTATTTATATATATATGTGTGTGTGTGTATGTATATATATGTATGTGTGTATGTGTGTATGTGTATGTGTGTTGTGTGTATGTATGTTTTTTTTTTTATTATTTGTATAGCGCCGCAAAATTCTATAGCGCTGGGTACAATGATAGGGGTATACACTGACAAGGATTTTTGGTAAAATACAAAAGTAAACAAATCTAGTACAGGAGGAAGAGGGCCCTGCTCCGGAGAGCTCACAGTCTACAGGTTTAGGGTGCAGAGACATAAGGTTTGAGTAGCTTGTCACATCAGTTGTAGTTATTTTGGTTAGGATGAGAGATGGAGGAGAGATGGTAAGCCTCTCTGAATAGGTATGTTTTTCAAGGAGAGTCTGAAGCTTTACAAGGTTGGAGACAGTCTTATTGAGCAGGGTAGAGGGTTCCAGAGGACAGGAGCAGCACGTGAGAAGTCTTGGAGACAAGAGTGGGACGTAGAGATAACAGGAGTGGAGAGACGTATGTTAGAGATTGATCGAAGAGGACAGGATGGGGAATATTTCAAGATGAGAGAGGAAATATAGTTGGGAGTTAGACTGTGGAGTGCTTTGTAAGTTAGCGTTAATACTTTAAATTGTATTCTGGAGTGTATGAGGAGCCAGTGTAGAGACTGGCAGAGCAGCTAATGTAGATTGGTGGATGAGTCTAGCAGAAGCATTCGTAATAGATTGGAGGGAGGAGATGCAGTGTTTTGGAAGGCCATTTAGAAGTAGGTTTTAATAATCAATGCGTAACAAAATGAGGGAATTAGTATTTCTTTTTAATGACACAATGAGTCCACGGATCATCTTAATTACTATTGGGAATACCACTCCTGTCCTGCAGGAGGCGTTAAAGAGCACCACAGCAAAGCTGTTAAATATCACCTCCCTTCCTTCCCAACCCAGTCATTCTCTTTACCTACGTTAAGTGCAAGGAGGTGGTAAATTAGGTGTTATGCACGGGGCAGGAATGGGGACTATGCAAATTTATCTCCTCAGATAAATCTGGATCAAGAGACCAGAGACTCTCTCTTCTTTGGTGGTTGTCGCCGGATCATCTGTCCCAGGGAACTTGTTTCCGCAGACCCTCGTGGATGATAGTGACAACGGACGCCAGCCTTCTGGGCTGGAGTGCAGTCTGGAATTCCCTGAAGGCTCAGGGTGTTTGGACTCAGGTGGAGTCTCTACTTCCAATCAATATTCTGGAACTGAGAGCAATATTCAATGCGCTTCAGGTGTGGCCTCAGTTGGCTTTGGCCAAATTCATCAGATTCCAGTCGGACAACATCACGACTGTGGCATATATCAATCATCAGGGGGGAACAAGGAGTTCTTAACGATGATAGAAGTATCCAAGATAATCCGATGGGCGGAGACCCACTCTTGTTATCTGTCGGCAATCTACATCCCAGGAGTAGAAAATTAGGAGGCGGATTTTTAACGTCGTCAGACTTTTCATCCTGGGGAGTGGGAACTCCATCCGGAGGTGTTTGCTTCATTGATTCACAAATGGGGCAGACCGGAACTGGATCTGATGGCATCTTGTCAGAATGCCAAGCTTCCACGTTACGGATCCAGGTCAAGGGATCCCCAGGCCGAACTGATAGATGCTTTGGCAGTGCCTTGGTCGTTCAGCCTAGCTTATGTGTTTCCACCGTTTACTCTCCTTCCACGCGTGATTGCTCGAATAAACAGGAGAGAGCTTCAGTAATCCTGATAGCGCCTGCGTGGCCACGCAGGACTTGGTATGCGGATTTAGTGGACATGTCCTCTCTGCCACCGTGGAAACTTCATTTGAGACAGGACCTTCTCTTTCAAGGTCCTTCAACATCCAAATCTAATTTCTCTGCAGCTGACTGCGTGGAGATTGAACGCTTGATTTTATCTAAGCGAGGATTCTCTGATTCGGTCATCAATACTTTGATACAGGCTAGAAAGCCTGTCACTAGAAAAAACTATCATAAGATATGGCGTAAATATCTTTATTGGTGTGCATCCAAGGGTTACTCATGGAGTAAAGTTAGGATTCCCAGGATTCTGTCTTTTCTCCAAGAAGGATTGGAGAAAGGGTTATCAGCAAGTTCTTTAAAGGGACAAATTTCTGCTTTGTCAATTTTGTTTCATAAACGTTTGGCAGATGTGCCAGATGTTCAGTCTTTTTGTCAGGCTCTAACTAGAATTAAGCCTGTAATTAGACCAATTACTCCTCCCTGGAGTTTGAATTTAGTTCTTCGAGTTCTTCAAGGGGTTCAGTTTGAACCTATGCATTCCATAGATATTAAATTGTTATATTGGAAAGTTCTGTTTTTAGTTGCTATTTCTTCTGCTCGAAGAGTTTCTGAGCTTTCAGCGTTAGTGTGATTCGCCTTATCTCATATTTCATTCTGATAAGGTGGTTTTACGTACCAAACCAGGTTTTCTTCCTAAGATTGTTTCAAATAAGAATATTAATCAGGAAATTGTTGTTCCTTCCTTGTGTCCTAATCCTTCTTCTAAGAAGGCGCGTCTGTTACATAACCTAGACGTGGTCCGTGCCTTAAAGTTTTACTTACAGGCAACTAAGGATTTCCGTCAATCATCTTCATTATTCATTGTTTGTTCTGGAAAGCGTAGGGGTCAGAAAGCTACAGCTACCTCTCTTTCTTTTTGGCTGAGGAGTATCATCCGCCTGGCATAAGAGACTGCTGGACAGCAGCCTCCTGAAAGAATTACGACTCATTCTACTAGGACTGTGGCTTCCACATGGGCTTTTAAAAACAATGCCTCTGTTGAACAGATTTGTAAGGCTGCGACTTGGTCGTCCCTTCATACTTTTTGCAAATTTTACAAATTTGATACTTTTGCTTCCTCTGAGGCTGTTTTTGGGAGGAAAGTTCTTCAAGCAGTGGTGCCTTCCGTTTAGGTTCCTGTCTTGTCCCTCCCTTTCATCCGTGTCCTGTAGCTTTGGTATTGTATCCCACAAGTAAGGATGAAATCCGTGGACTCGTCGTATTTTGTAGAAGAAAAGGAAATTTATGCTTACCTGATAAATTGATTTCTTCTACGATACGACGAGTCCATGGACCTCCCTGTCAATTTAGACAGATTATATTTTTTATTATTTACAACTTCAGTCACCTCTGCACCTTTTAGCTTTTCCTTTCTCTTCCTAAAACCTTTGGTCGAATGACTGGGGGTGGAGGGGAAGGGAGGATCTATATATACAGCTCTGCTGTTGTGCTCTTTGCCACTTCCTGTTAGCAGGAGGTTAATATCCCACAAGTAAGGATGAAATCTGTGGACTTGTCGTATCGTAGAAGAAATCAATTTATCAGGTAAGCATAAATTTCCTTTTTATAATTTAGATATAGCATGCAATTTTAAGCAACTTTCTAATTTACTCCTATAATGTTTTTTCTTCATTCTCTAGCTATCTTTATTTGAATGTAAGCTTTGGAGCCTGCCCATTTTTGGGGTAGCACTTGCTAATTGGTAGCTACATTTAGACACCAATCAAAGTGCTTTCCAGGTAATGAACAAAAAAATAGGCTAGCTAAGAGGTTTCAATGGGATACCTAAGTGTGGAGAGGATGGAACTAAGATAAGAAAATGTTACTGTATATTATATGCTTCTCTGAATTTAGTTTGTTTTAATAAACCCCAAGAATTATACTTCAAAAATGTTGTCTAATCCTGTCTGTTTTTTTTCTTTATTTATTTATAATTTACCATTTCATTATTACAGACGTTTCGCTTTGCTTCTCTTAAAGAAGGATATCTGTGGCCCCGAGATGAAGAAAGAGCTACTTAAGAGAGTAAAAAGTTCAATTTCTGCCACAGCAGAGAGGTTTTCAGGTTACATGCAAAATGTGAGTCGTCTTGTATTATTTCCAACTTTAGTATAAATATGAAGTGACATAATTAGGTGCCCCCAGGAGTATACTGACAACAAGAATTGGTTGTTTCTATTCTATGTTAGTATTGATTAAGTTTGCAGTTTCTTTGCTATAAGTATCTTTTTGGTATATTGTTTTTAGTTTTTTTTCCTACTACTTAAAAGGACACAAAGTCAAAATTAAACGTTCATGATTCAGATAGATCCTGCAATTTTAAGAGACATGACAATTTCACTGGTATACTAGTCTGATACTGCTTATTTGATATTCAGAGACCGTGTTATTGCTTTGTCTTTTTGTTATTCACTTGTTAATTATGCAATTCTACTTTCGGTAAAGGGGCAATGTACTGTAAAATTAGTTTTTATCTTAACCCCTTAAGGACCAAGGCCATTTTTCAATTTCTTTCCCTTAAGGACCAGGGCTATTTTTACATTTCTGCTGTGTTTGTGTTTAGCTGTAATTTTCCTCTTACTCATTTACTGTACCCACACATAATATATACCGTTTTTCTCGCCACTAAATACACTTTCTAAAGATACCATTATTTCTCTTACAAGGTGTATCCAGTCCACGGATTCATCCTTGTGGGATATTCTCATTACCTACAGGAAGTAGCAAAGAGAGCACACAGCAAAGCTGTCCATATAGCTCCCCCTCTAGCTCCACCCCCAGTCATTCTCTTTGCTGGCTCTAAGCACTAGGGTCTCTCTCGGGAGTTTAAAGTGAATGGTGTTAGAATTGTAGTTTTATTATCTTCAATCAAAAGTTTATTTTAAATGGTACCGGTTTGTACTATTTACTCTCTAGCAGAAAAGTGATGAAGATTTCTGCTGAGAGGAAAATTATTTTAGCATGTTGTAACTAAAATCCACTGCTGTTCCCACACAGGACTGAGGAGTACCAGAAAACTTTAGTTGGGGGGAACAGTTTGCAGGGTGATCTGCAATAAGGTATGTTCAGTCATTTATTTCTAGACAAGACTGAGATAATGCTAGAAGAGACTGACAATATCCCCATGAGAGGAGGGTAAGCTATGTTCACAGACTTAGTAAGGAATTGAATGATTACATAATAGGGCTAATATACTGGTTGACACTTATTCAGGGCAATCGATTGTTTGGCTAAGGAAAAATCGTTTTGCAAGACACTTTGAAAGCCCTTTTGGGTTCTTTCTGGGGTTATTACCACATGGCTGTTTTTTAGTCACTTAGGAGTGATTTACTAGGCCTCACAGCTCCGGAGTAGAGTGGGAGGGGCCTAATTTCGCGCCTCAGATGCGCACTTAGAATTGCAGATAAGTTCATGCTGTTTCACATGCAGGGTCCTGCTGATGTTTGAGGGCCTAAAAGAAGCTATATTCCCCCTAATCTGATCCCTAAGGGCAGGTAGGGCCACAGCAAGGCTGTGGCAAGGTGCTGTAGTGATTTAACCGGGTGTTGGCTTTAGGCTGCTCCGGTTTGGGCATTAAGGGGTTAATCGTTTTGAAACTTGTGGTGCAATCTTATTAAGGCTTTAGCTACATACTGTGAAAATTTCAGAAAGATTGATGCATTTTTCACTGTTTTGTAAAATTGTGTGCTCTTTTTATCTCTTAAAGGCACAGTAACGTTTTTTTTCAAATTGTGTTTATTTGATGAAAGTGATTTCCAAGCCTGTTTGTGTACTCTACTAGTCTGTTAAACATGTCTGACACTAAGGAAAATCCTTGTTCAATGTGTTTAGAAGCCATGGTGGAACCCCCTCTCAGAATGTGTCCCACTTGTACTGATATGTCTATACACTTTACAGATCATATTGTTGCACTTAAGAATGTGGCCCAAGATGATTCTCAGACTGAAGGTAACAAGGGTAGCCCGTCTGCCTCTCCCCAAGTGTCACAACCAGTTACGCCCGTGCAAGCGACGCCTAGTACCTCTAGTGCGTCTAACCCTTTTACATTACAAGACTTAGCGGCAGTCATGGATAATTCTCTTACAGCCTTCTTATCTAAACTGCCTGTGTTACCTGCAAAGCGTGATAGCTCCGTTTTAAGAACAGATTATGAGCATTCTGACGCTTTGGTAGCCGTATCCGATATACCCTCACAACGCTCTGAAGTGGGAGTGAGGGATTTGATGTCTGAGGGAGAAGTCTTCCTCCTCAGACAGATTCAGATACATTGGCTTTTAAATTTAAACTAGAACACCTCCGTGTTTTACTTAGGGAGGTATAAGCTACTCTGGATGACTGTGACCCTTTGGTGATCCCAGAGAAATTGTGTAAAATGGACAAGTACCTAGAGGTCCCTGTTTACACGGATGCGTTTCCGGTCCCTAAGAGGATTGCGGATATCGTTACTAGGGAGTGGGATAGGCCAGGTGTCCCTTTTGTCCTCCCTCCTGTTTTTAAGAAAATGTTCCCCATGCGGGACTCGTGGCAGACGGTCCCTAAGGTGGAGGGGGCTGTTTCTACACTAGCTAAACGCATAACCATACCAATTGAAGACAGTTGTGCTTTTAAAGACCCTATGGATACAAAATTAGAGGGTTTACTTAAGAAAATTTTTGTTCAACAAGGTTTTCTTCTCCAACCTATTGCCTGCATTATTCCTGTAACTACTGCAGCTGCTTTCTGGTTTGAGGCGCTGGAAGACTCGCTCCAGACGGAGACCTCATATGAGGAAATTATGGATAGAATTAAGGCTCTAAAGCTAGCTAATTCTTTTATCACTGACGCCGCTTTCCAAATAGCTAAGTTAGCGGCGAAAAATTCAGGTTTCGCCAATTTGGCACGCAGGGCGCTATGGCTAAAGTCCTGGTCGGCCGATGTGTTGTCTAAATCCCAAGCTTTTGAACATTCCTTTCAAAGGAAAGACCCTCTTCGGGCCTGAATTGAAGGAGTTTATTTTCAGATATCTCCGGGGGAAAAGGCCATGCTCTCCCTCAGGATAAAGCCTTTAAAACAAAGAACAAGGCTAATTTTCGTTCCTTTCGCAATTTCAGGAACGGCCCCGCTTCATCCTCTCCGGCTGCAAAGCAAGAGGGTAACGCTTCACAGCCCAAGGTAAACTGGAAACCTTACCAGGGCTGGAATAAGGGTAAACAGGCCAAAAAGCCTGCAGCTGCCACCAAGACAGCATGAAGGGGTAGCCCCCGATCCGGGACCGGATCTAGTAGGGGGCAGACTCTCTCTCTTCGCCCAGGCCTGGGCAAGAGATGTACACGATCCTTGGGCATTAGAGATTGTAGCCCAGGGATACCTTCTAGAATTCAAGGACTCTCCTCCAAGGGGAAGGTTCCACATTTCTCGTCTGTCTACAGATCAGACAAAGAAAGAGGCGTTTTTACGCTGTTTAGAAGATCTACATACAATGGGAGTGATCCACCCAGTTCCAATTGCAGAACAAGGACTGGGGTTTTACTCAAACCTGTTTGTGGTTCCCAAAAAAGAAGGAACTTTCAGACCAATCCTGGATCTCAAAATGCTAAACAAATTCCTCAGAGTCCCATCATTCAGGATGGAGACCATTCGGACAATCTTACCAATAATCCAGGAGGGTCAATATATGACTACCGTGGATCTAAAGGATGCATTTCTGCACATTCCAATCCACAAAGATCATCACCAGGTTCTCAGGTTCGCCTTTCTGGACAAGCATTTTCAGTTTGTAGCTCTTCCTTTCGGGTTGGCCACTGCTCCCAGAATTTTCACAAAGGTGCTAGGGTCCCTCCTGGCGGTTCTAAGACCGCGGGGCATAGCAGTGGCGCCTTACCTAGACGACATCTTAATTCAGGCGTCGACTTTCCAAAGAACCAAGTCTCACACGGAGATTGTATTGGCCTTTCTGAGGTCTCACGGGTAGAAGGTGAACATCAAAAAAGAGTTCTCTCTCCCCCCTCACAAGAGTTCCATTCCTAGGAACCCTGATAGACTCGGTAGAAATGAAAATATTTCTGACGGAGGTCAGAAAGCTAAAACTCTTAACTACTTGCTGAGCTCTTTATTCCATTCCTCGGCCATCTGTGTCTCAGTGCATGAAGACAATCGGACTAATGGTTGCGGCAATGGACATAGTACCTTTCTTTCATGTAATTAGCAAGAGTCCATGAGCTAGTGACGTATGAGATATACATTCCTACCAGGAGGGGCAAAGTTTTCCAAACCTCAAAATGCCTATAAATACACCCCTCACCACACCCACAATTCAGTTTTACAAACTTTGCCTCCTATGGAGGTGGTGAAGTAAATTTGTGCTAGATTCTACGTTATGTGCTCCGCAGCAAGTTGGAGCCCGGTTTTCCTCTCAGCGTGCAGTGAATGTCAGAGGGATGTGAGGAGAGTATTGCCTATTTGAATGCAGTGATCTCCTTCTACGGGGTCTATTTCATAGGTTCTCTGTTATCAGTCGTAGAGATTCATCTCTTACCTCCCTTTTCAGATCGACGATATACTCTTATATATACCATTACCTCTGCTGATTTTCGTTTCAGTACTGGTTTGGCTTTCTACAAACATGTAGATGAGTGTCCTGGGGTAAGTAAATCTTATTTCTCCAACATAGGTGTGTCCGGTCCACGGCGTCATCCTTACTTGTGGGATATTCTCTTCCCCAACAGGAAATGGCAAAGAGCCCAGCAAAGCTGGTCACATGATCCCTCCTAGGCTCCGCCTACCCCAGTCATTCTCTTTGCCGTTGTACAGGCAACATCTCCACGGAGATGGCTTAGAGTTTTTTAGTGTTTAACTGTAGTTTTTATTATTAAATCAAGAGTTTGTTATTTTAAAATAGTGCTGGTATGTACTATTTACTCAGAAACAGAAAAGAGATGAAGATTTCTGTTTGTATGAGGAAAATGATTTTAGCAACCGTTACTAAAATCCATGGCTGTTCCACACAGGACTGTTGAGAGGAATTAACTTCAGTTGGGGGAACAGTGAGCAGTCTCTTGCTGCTTGAGGTATGACACATTCTAACAAGACTCGGTAATGCTGGAAGCTGTCATTTTCCCTATGGGATCCGGTAAGCCATGTTTATTAAGATAGTAAATAAGGGCTTCACAAGGGCTTATTAAGACTGTAGACTTTTTCTGGGCTAAATCGATTCATTATTAACACATATTTAGCCTTGAGGAATCATTTAATCTGGGTATTTTGATAAGATTATATCGGCAGGCACTTTTTTAGACACCTTATTCTTTAGGGGCTTTCCCAAATCATAGGCAGAGTCTCATTTTCGCGCCGGTGTTGCGCACTTGTTTTTGAGAGGCATGACATGCAGTCGCATGTGTGAGGAGCTCTGATACATAGAAAAGACTTTCTGAAGGCGTCATTTGGTATCGTATTCCCCTTTGGGCTTGGTTGGGTCTCAGCAAAGCAGATACCAGGGACTGTAAAGGGGTTAAAGTTAAAAACGGCTCCGGTTCCGTTATTTTAAGGGTTAAAGCTTCCAAATTTGGTGTGCAATACTTTTAAGGCTTTAAGACACTGTGGTGAAATTTTTCCTTCATATTTTTTCGCAATTGCAGTAATAAAGTGTGTTCAGTTTAAAATTTAAAGTGACAGTAACGGTTTTATTTTAAAACGTTTTTTGTACTTTGTTATCAAGTTTATGCCTGTTTAACATGTCTGAACTACCAGATAGACTGTGTTCTGAATGTGGGGAAGCCAGAGTTCCTTCTCATTTAATTAAATGTGATTTATGTGACAATGACAATGATGCCCAAGATGATTCCTCAAGTGAGGGGAGTAAGCATGGTACTGCATCATTCCCTCCTTCGTCTACACGAGTCTTGCCCACTCAGGAGGCCCCTAGTACATCTAGCGCGCCAATACTCCTTACTATGCAACAATTAACGGCTGTAATGGATAATTCTGTCAAAAACATTTTAGCCAAAATGCACACTTATCAGCGTAAGCGCGACTGCTCTGTTTTAGATACTGAAGAGCATGACGACGCTGATAATAATGGTTCTGAAGGGCCCCTAAACCAGTCTGATGGGGCCAGGGAGGTTTTGTCTGAGGGAGAAATTACTGATTCAGGGAACATTTCTCAATAAGCTGAACCTGATGTGATTACGTTTAAATTTAAGTTGGAACATCTCCGCATTCTGCTTAAGGAGGTATTATCCACTCTGGATGATTGTGACAAGTTGGTCATCCCAGAGAAACTATGTAAAATGGACAAGTTCCTAGAGGTGCCGGGGCTCCCAGAAGCTTTTCCTATACCCAAGCGGGTGGCGGACATTGTAAATAAAGAATGGGAAAGGCCCGGTATTCCTTTCGTCCCTCCCCCCATATTTAAAAAATTGTTTCCCATGGTCGACCCCAGAAAGGACTTATGGCAGACAGTCCCCAAGGTCGAGGGAGCGGTTTCCACTTTAAACAAACGCACCACTATACCCATAGAAGATAGTTGTGCTTTCAAAGATCCTATGGATAAAAAATTAGAAGGTTTACTTAAAAAGATGTTTATTCAGCAGGGTTACCTTCTACAACCAATTTCATGCATTGTCCCTGTCGCTACAGCCGTGTGTTTCTGGTTCGATGAGCTGGTAAAGGCGGTCGATAGTGATTCTCCTCCTTATGAGGAGATTATGGACAGAATCAATGCTCTCAAATTGGCTAATTCTTTCACCCTAGACGCCACTTTGCAATTGGCTAGGTTAGCGGCTAAGAATTCTGGGTTTGCTATTGTGGCGCGCAGAGCGCTTTGGTTGAAATCTTGGTCAGCTGATGCGTCTTCCAAGAACAAGCTACTTAACATTCCTTTCAAGGGGAAAACGCTGTTTGGCCCTGACTTGAAAGAGATTATCTCTGATATCACTGGGGGTAAGGGCCACGCCCTTCCTCAGGATCGGCCTTTCAAGGCCAAAAATAAACCTAATTTTCGTCCCTTTCGTAGAAACGGACCAGCCCAAAGTGCTACGTCCTCTAAGCAAGAGGGTAATACTTCTCAAGCCAAGCCAGCTTGGAGACCAATGCAAGGCTGGAACAAGGGAAAGCAGGCCAAAAAACCTGCCACTGCTACCAAGACAGCATGAAATGTTGGCCCCCGATCCGGGACCGGATCTGGTGGGGGGCAGACTCTCTCTCTTCGCTCAGGCTTGGGCAAGAGATGTTCTGGATCCTTGGGCGCTAGAAATAGTCTCCCAAGGTTATCTTCTGGAATTCAAGGGGCTTCCCCCAAGGGGGAGGTTCCACAGGTCTCAGTTGTCTTCAGACCACATAAAAAGACAGGCATTCTTACGTTGTGTAGAAGACCTGTTAAAAATGGGAGTGATTCATCCTGTTCCATTAGGAGAACAAGGGATGGGGTTCTACTCCAATCTGTTCATAGTTCCCAAAAAAGAGGGAACGTTCAGACCAATCTTAGATCTCAAGATCTTAAACAAGTTTCTCAAGGTTCCATCGTTCAAAATGGAAACCATTCGAACAATTCTTCCTTCCATCCAGGAAGGTCAATTCATGACCACGGTGGATTTTAAGGATGCGTATCTACATATTCCTATCCACAAGGAACATCATCGGTTCCTAAGGTTCGCATTCCTGGACAAGCATTACCAGTTCGTGGCACTTCCTTTCGGATTAGCCACTGCTCCAAGGATTTTCACAAAGGTACTAGGGTCCCTTCTAGCTGTGCTAAGACCAAGGGGCATTGCTGTAGTACCTTACTTGGACGACATTCTGATTCAAGCGTCGTCCCTTCCTCAAGCAAAGGCTCACACGGACATCGTCCTGGCCTTTCTCAGATCTCACGGATGGAAAGTGAACGTGGAAAAGAGTTCTCTATCTCCGTCAACAAGGGTTCCCTTCTTGGGAACAATAATAGACTCTTTAGAAATGAGGATTTTTCTGACAGAGGCCAGAAAAACAAAACTTCTAGACTCTTGTCGGATACTTCATTCCGTTCCTCTTCCTTCCATAGCGCAGTGCATGGAAGTGATAGGCTTGATGGTAGCGGCAATGGACATAGTTCCTTTTGCGCGCATTCATCTAAGACCATTACAACTGTGCATGCTCAGTCAGTGGAATGGGGACTATACGAACTTGTCTCCGAGGATACAAGTAAATCAGAGGACCAGAGACTCACTCCGTTGGTGGCTGTCCCTGGACAACCTGTCACAAGGGATGACCTTCCGCAGACCAGAGTGGGTCATTGTCACGACCGACGCCAGTCTGATGGGCTGGGGCGCGGTCTGGGGATCCCTGAAAGCTCAGGGTCTTTGGTCTCGGGAAGAATCTCTTCTACCAATAAATATTCTGGAACTGAGAGCGATATT
Source organism: Bombina bombina (assembly GCF_027579735.1). Classification (NCBI taxonomy): domain Eukaryota; kingdom Metazoa; phylum Chordata; class Amphibia; order Anura; family Bombinatoridae; genus Bombina; species Bombina bombina. The sequence goes on along the minus strand of NC_069499.1, from coordinate 341,117,972 downwards.
CAATGCTCTCAAGGCTTGGCCTCAGCTAGCGAGGGCCAAGTTCATACGGTTTCAATCAGACAACATGACAACTGTTGCGTACATCAACCATCAGGGGGGAACAAGGAGTTCCCTGGCGATGGAAGAAGTGACCAAAATCATTCTATGGGCGGAGTCTCACTCCTGCCACCTGTCTGCTATCCACATCCCAGGAGTGGAAAATTGGGAAGCGGATTTTCTGAGTCGTCAGACATTGCATCCGGGGGAGTGGGAACTCCATCCGGAAATCTTTGCCCAAGTCACTCAACTGTGGGGCATTCCAGACATGGATCTGATGGCCTCTCGTCAGAACTTCAAAGTTCCTTGCTACGGGTCCAGATCCAGGGATCCCAAGGCGGCTCTAGTGGATGCACTAGTAGCACCTTGGACCTTCAAACTAGCTTCCTTTCGGAATGCAGATCTGGTGAATATGTCATCGGCTCCACCATGGAAGCTACCTTTGAGACGAGACCTTCTTGTTCAAGGTCCGTTCGAACATCCGAACCTGGTCTCACTCCAGCTGACTGCCTGGAGATTGAACGCTTGATCTTATCGAAGCGAGGGTTCTCAGATTCTGTTATCGATACTCTTGTTCAGGCCAGAAAGCCTGTGACTAGAAAGATTTACCACAAAATTTGGAAAAAATATATCTGTTGGTGTGAATCTAAAGGATTCCCTTGGGACAAGGTTAAGATTCCTAAGATTCTATCCTTCCTTCAAGAAGGATTGGAAAAAGGATTATCTGCAAGTTCCCTGAAGGGACAGATTTCTGCCTTGTCTGTGTTACTTCACAAAAAGCTGGCAGCTGTGCCAGATGTTCAAGCCTTTGTTCAGGCTCTGGTTAGAATCAAGCCTGTTTACAAACCTTTGACTCCTCCTTGGAGTCTCAACTTAGTTCTTTCAGTTCTTCAGGGGGTTCCGTTTGAACCCTTACATTCCGTTGATATTAAGTTATTATCTTGGAAAGTTTTGTTTTTGGTTGCAATTTCTTCTGCTAGAAGAGTTTCAGAATTATCTGCTCTGCAGTGTTCTCCTCCTTATCTGGTGTTCCATGCAGATAAGGTGGTTTTACGTACTAAACCTGGTTTTCTTCCAAAAGTTGTTTCTAACAAAAACATTAACCAGGAGATTATCGTACCTTCTCTGTGTCCGAAACCAGTTTCGAAGAAGGAACGTTTGTTGCACAATTTGGATGTTGTTCGCGCTCTAAAATTCTATTTAGATGCTACAAAGGATTTTAGACAAACATCTTCCTTGTTTGTTGTTTTTTCCGGTAAAAGGAGAGGTCAAAAAGCAACTTCTACCTCTCTCTCTTTTTGGATTAAAAGCATCATCAGATTGGCTTACGAGACTGCTGGACGGCAGCCTCCCGAAAGAATCACAGCTCATTCCACTAGGGCTGTGGCTTCCACATGGGCCTTCAAGAACGAGGCTTCTGTTGATCAGATATGTAGGGCAGCGACTTGGTCTTCACTGCACACTTTTACCAAATTTTACAAGTTTGATACTTTTGCTTCTTCTGAGGCTATTTTTGGGAGAAAGGTTTTGCAAGCCGTGGTGCCTTCCATCTAGGTGACCTGATTTGCTCCCTCCCATCATCCGTGTCCTAAAGCTTTGGTATTGGTTCCCACAAGTAAGGATGACGCCGTGGACCGGACACACCTATGTTGGAGAAAACAGAATTTATGTTTACCTGATAAATTACTTTCTCCAACGGTGTGTCCGGTCCACGGCCCGCCCTGGTTTTTTAATCAGGTCTGATAATTTATTTTCTTTAACTACAGTCACCACGGTATCATATGGTTTCTCCTATGCAAATATTCCTCCTTAACGTCGGTCGAATGACTGGTGTAGGCGGAGCCTAGGAGGGATCATGTGACCAGCTTTGCTGGGCTCTTTGCCATTTCCTGTTGGGGAAGAGAATATCCCACAAGTAAGGATGACGCCGTGGACCGGACACACCGTTGGAGAAAGTAATTTATCAGGTAAACATAAATTCTGTTTTTCTGTGACACTCTAAGCTATGGTTGGGCACTTTGTTTATAAAGTTCTAAATATATGTATTCAAACATTTATTTGCCTTGACTCAGGATGTTCAACATTCCTTATTTTCAGACAGTCAGTTTCATATTTGGGATAATGCATTTGAATCAATTTTTTTTCTTACCTTAAAATTTGACTCTTTTTTCCCTGTGGGCTGTTAGGCTCGCGGGGGCTGAAAATGCTTAATTTTATTGCGTCATTCTTGGCGCGGACTTTTTTGGCGCAAAAAATCTTTTCTGTTTCCGTCATTTTTTGCGTCATTTTTTGCGTCATTTTTTGACGTCCTTTTGCGCCAAAAATGTCGGCGTTCCGGATGTGGCGTAATTTTTAAATATGGGCGTCGCTTTTGTCTCCACATTATTTCAGTCTCATTTTTTCTTTGCTTCTGGTTACTAGAAGCTTGTTTATTGGCATTTTTTCCCATTCCTGAAACTGTCATTTAAGGAATTTGATCAATTTTGCTTTATATGTTGTTTTTTCTCTTACATATTGCAAGATGTCTCACGTTGCATCTGAGTCAGAAGATACTTCAGGAAAATCGCTGTCTAGTGCTGGAACTACCAAAGCTAAGTGTATCTGCTGTAAACTTTTGGTAGCTATTCCTCCGGCTGTTTGTATTAATTGTCATGACAAACTTGTTAAAGCAGATAATATTTCCTTTAGTAATGTACCATTGCCTGTTGCAGTTCCTTCAACATCTAAGGTGCAGAATGTTCCTGATAACATAAGAGATTTTGTTTCTGAATCCATCAAGAAGGCTATGTCTGTTATTTCTCCTTCTAGTAAACATAAAAAATCTTTTAAAACTTCTCTTTCTACAGATGAATTTTTAAATGAACATCATCATTCTGATTCTGATGACTCTTCTGGTTCAGAGGATTCTGTCTCAGAGATTGATGCTGATAAATCTTCATATTTATTTAAAATGGAATTTATTCGTTCTTTACTTAAAGAAGTCCTAATTGCTTTAGAAATAGAGGATTCTGGTCCTCTTGATACTAATTCTAAACGTTTAGATAAGGTATTTAAATCTCCTGTGGTTATTCCAGAAGTTTTTCCTGTTCCTAATGTTGTTTCTGAAGTAATTTCCAGAGAATGGGATAAATTGGGTAACTCATTTACTCCTTCTAAACGTTTTAAGCAATTATATCCTGTGCCGTCTGACAGATTAGAATTTTGGGACAAAATCCCTAAAGTCGATGGGGCTATTTCTAACCTTGCTAAACATACTACTATTCCTACGTCGGATGGTACTTCGTTTAAAGATCCTTTAGATAGGAAAATTGAATCCTTTCTAAGAAAAGCTTATCTGTGTTCAGGTAATCTTCTTAGACCTGCTATATCATTGGCTGATGTTGCTGCAGCTTCAACTTTTTGGTTGGAGACTTTAGCGCAACAAGTAACAGATCATGATTCTCATAATATATTTTTATTCTTCTTCAGCATGCTAATAATTTTATCTGTGATGCCATCTTTGATATTATCAGAGTTGATGTCAGGTTTATGTCTCTAGCTATTCTAGCTAGAAAGAGCTTTATGGCTTAAAACTTGGAATGCTGATATGGCTTCTAAATCAACTCTACTTTCCATTTCTTTCCAGGGTAACAAATTATTTGGTTCTCAGTTGGATTCTATTATCTCAACTGTTACTGGTGGGAAAGGAACTTTTTTACCACAGGATAAAAAATCTAAGGGTAAAAACAGGGCTAATAATAGTTTTCGTTCCTTTCGTTTCAACAAAGAACAAAAGCCTGATCCTTCATCCTCAGGAGCAGTTTCAGTTTGGAAACCATCTCCAGTCTGGAATGAATCCAAGCCTTCTAGAAAGTCAAAGCCTGCTTCTAAGTCCACATGAAGGTGCGGCCCTCATTCCAGCTCAGCTGGTAGGGGGCAGGTTACGTTTTTTCAAAGAAATTTGGATCAATTCTGTTCACAATCTTTGGATTCAGAACATTGTTTCAGAAGGGTACAGCATTGGTTTCAAGATGAGACCTCCTGCAAAGAGATTTTTTCTTTCCCGTGTCCCAGTAAATCCAGTGAAAGCTCAAGCATTTCTGAATTGTGTTTCAGATCTAGAGTTGGCTGGAGTAATTATGCCAGTTCCAGTTCTGGAACAGGGGATGGGGTTTTATTCAAATCTCTTCATTGTACCAAAGAAGGAGAATTCCTTCAGACCAGTTCTGGATCTAAAAATATTGAATCGTTATGTAAGGATACCAACATTCAAAATGGTAATTGTAAGGACTATCTTGCCTTTTGTTCAGCAAGGGCATTATATGTCCACAATAGATTTACAGGATGCATATCTGCATATTCCGATTCATCCAGATCATTATCAGTTCCTGAGATTCTCTTTTCTGGACAAGCATTACCAGTTTGTGGCTCTGCCGTTTGGCCTAGCTACAGCTCCAAGAATTTTTACAAAGGTTCTCGGTGCCCTTCTGTCTGTAATCAGAGAACAGGGTATTGTGGTATTTCCTTATTTGGACGATATCTTGGTACTTGCTCAGTCTTTACATTTAGCAGAATCTCATACGAATCGACTTGTGTTGTTTCTTCAAGATCATGGTTGGAGGATCAATTCACCAAAAAGTTCATTGATTCCTCAGACAAGGGTAACCTTCCTCTGTTTCCAGATAGTTTCAGTGTCCATGACTCTGTCTTTAAGAGACAAGAGACGTCTAAAATTGATTTCGGCTTGTCGAAACCTTCAGTCACAATCATTCCCTTCGGTAGCCTTATGCATGGAAATTCTAGGTCTTATGACTGCTGCATCGGACGCGATCCCCTTTGCTCGTTTTCACATGCGACCTCTTCAGCTCTGTATGCTGAATCAATGGTGCAAGGATTACACAAAGATATCTCAATTAATATCTTTAAAACCGATTGTACGACACTCTCTAACGTGGTGGACAGATCACCATCGTTTAATTTAGGGGGCTTCTTTTGTGCTTCCGACCTGGACTGTAATTTCAACAGATGCAAGTCTCACAGGTTGGGGAGCTGTGTGGGGATCTCTGACAGCACAAGGAGTTTGGGAATCTCAGGAGGTGAGATTACCGATCAATATTTTGGAACTCCGTGCAATTTTCAGAGCTCTTCAGTTTTGGCCTCTTCTGAAGAGAGAATCGTTCATTTGTTTTCAGACAGACAATGTCACTACTGTGGCATTCATCAATCATCAAGGAGGGACTCACAGTCCTCTGGCTATGAAAGAAGTATCTCGAATTCTGGTTTGGGCGGAATCCAGCTCCTGTCTAATATCTGCGGTTCATATCCCAGGTATAGACAATTGGGAAGCGGATTATCTCAGTCGCCAAACGTTGCATCCGGGCGAATGGTCTCTTCACCCAGAGGTATTTCTTCAGATTGTTCAAATGTGGGAGCTTCCAGAAATAGATCTGATGGCGTCTCATCTAAACAAGAAACTTCCCAGGTATCTGTCCAGATCCCGGGATCCTCAGGCGGAAGCAGTGGATGCATTATCACTTCCTTGGAAGTATCATCCTGCTTATATCTTTCCGCCTCTAGTTCTTCTTCCAAGAGTAATCTCCAAGATTCTGAAGGAATGCTCGTTTGTTCTGCTGGTAGCTCCGGCATGGCCTCACAGGTTTTGGTATGCGGATCTTGTCCAGATGGCCTCTTGCCATCCGTGGACTCTTCCGCTACGACCAGACCTTCTGTCGCAAGGTCCTTTTTTCCATCAGGATCTCAAATCCTTAAATTTAAAGGTATGGAGATTGAACGCTTGATTCTTGGTCAAAGAGGTTTCTCTGACTCTGTGATTAATACTATGTTACAGACTCGTAAATCTGTATCCAGAGAGATATATTATAGAGTCTGGAAGACTTATATTTCTTGGTGTATTTCTCATCATTTTTCTTGGCATTCTTTTAGAATTCCGAGAATTTTACAGTTTCTTCAGGATGGTTTAGATAAAGGTTTATCCGCAAGTTCTTTGAAAGGACAAATCTCTGCTCTTTCTGTTCTTTTTCACAGAAAGATTGCTAATCTTCCTGATATTCATTGTTTTGTACAAGCTTTGGTTCGTATAAAACCTGTCATTAAGTCAATTTCTCCTCCTTGGAGTTTGAATTTGGTTCTGGGGGCTCTTCAAGCTCCTCCGTTTGAACCTATGCATTCATTGGACATTAAATTACTTTCTTGGAAAGTTTTGTTAATTTTGGCAATCTCTTCTGCCAGAAGAGTTTCTGAATTATCTGCTCTTTCTTGTGAGTCTCCTTTTCTGATTTTTCATCAGGATAAGGCAGTGTTGCGAACTTCTTTTGAATTTTTACCTAAAGTTGTGAATTCCAACAACATTAGTAGAGAAATTGTGGTTCCTTCATTATGTCCTAATCCTAAGAATTCTAAGGAGAAATCATTGCATTCTTTGGATGTTGTTAGAGCTTTGAAATATTATGTTGAAGCTACTAAGTCTTTCCGAAAGACTTCTAGTTTATTTGTTATCTTTTCTGGTTCTAGAAAAGGCCAGAAAGCTTCTGCCATTTCTTTGGCATCTTGGTTGAAATCTTTAATTCATCTTGCCTATGTTGAGTCGGGTAAAACTCCGCCTCAAAGAATTACAGCTCATTCTACTAGGTCAGTTTCTACTTCCTGGGCGTTTAGGAATGAAGCTTCGATTGATCAGATTTGCAAAGCAGCAACTTGGTCCTCTTTGCATACTTTTACTAAATTCTACCATTTTGATGTATTTTCTTCTTCTGAAGCAGTTTTTGGTAGAAAAGTACTTCAGGCAGCGGTTTCAGTTTGAATCTTCTGCTTATGTTTTTCGTTAAACTTTATTTCTTCTGTTAAGTGTGATCAGTCCACGGGTCATCATTACTTCTGGGACATTACTCCTCCCCAACAGGAAGTGCAAGAGGATTCACCCAGCAGAGCTGCATATAGCTCCTCCCCTCTACGTCACTCCCAGTCATTCTCTTGCACCCAACGACTAGATAGGATGTGTGAGAGGACTATGGTGATTATACTTAGTTTTATATCTTCAATCAAAAGTTTGTTATTTTAAAATAGCACCGGAGTGTGTTATTACCTCTCTGGCAGAGTTTGAAGAAGAATCTACCAGAGTTTTGCTATGATTTTAGCCGGAGTAGTTAAGATCATATTGCTGTTCTCGGCCATCTGAGGAGTGAGGTAAACTTCAGATCAGGGGACAGCGGGCAGATGAATCTGCATAGAGGTATGTAGCAGTTTTTATTTTCTGACAATGGAATTGATGAGAAAATCCTGCCATACCGATATAATGTCATGTATGTATACTTTACACTTCAGTATTCTGGGGAATGGTACTTCACTAGAATTACACTGTAAGAAATACATAAAGCTGTTTAATAACTAGAGATTATGTTTAATGTTTTTGCTGGAATGTAAAATAGTTTTCATTTGCTGAGGTACTGTGTGAATAAATGTTTGGGCACTATTTTTCCACTTGGCAGTTGCTTAATCTGTTTTTCTGACAGTTTCTGTTCTCCCTCACTGCTGTGTGTGAGGGGGAGGGGCCGTTTTTTGGCGCTTTTTCTATGCATCAAATATTTCAGTCAGCAACTCATTGTATTCCCTGCATGATCCGGTTCATCTCTACAGAGCTCAGGGGTCTTCAAAACTTATTTTGAGGGAGGTAATTTCTCTCAGCAGAGCTGTGAAAATTATAGTTTGACTGAGATAAAAAACGTTTATTCTGTAATTTGTTTCCTGCTTTCAGAATTTGTTATCTTTGCTAATGGGATTAAACCTTTGCTAAAGTTGTGTTGTTTACAAGGATTGAGGCTATAACTGTTTCAATTTATTAATTTTCAACTGTCATAGATCTTCTGTGCTTCTTAAAGGCACAGTACATTTTAATATTATTCTAATTGAATTGTATTTCCAAGTTGCAAGTTTATTTGCTAGTGTGTTAAACATGTCTGATTCAGAGGATGATACCTGTGTCATTTGTTGCAATGCCAAAGTGGAGCCCAATAGAAATTTATGTACTAACTGTATTGATGCTACTTTAAATAAAAGTCAATCTGTACAAATTGAACAAATTTCACCAAACAACGAGGGGTGAGTTATGCCGACTAACTCGCCTCACGTGTCAGTACCTACATCTCCCGCTCAGAGGGAGGTGCGTGATATTGTAGCGCCGAGTACATCTGGGCGGCCATTACAAATCACATTACAGGATATGGCTACTGTTATGACTGAGGTTTTGGCTAAATTACCAGAACTAAGAGGTAAGCGTGATCACTCTGGGGTGAGAACAGAGTGCGCTGATAATATTAGGGCCATGTCAGACACTGCGTCACAGGTGGCAGAACATGAGGACGGAGAACTTCATTCTGTGGGTGACGGTTCTGATCCAAACAGACTGGATTCAGATATTTCAAATTTTAAATTTAAACTGGAAAACCTCCGTGTATTACTAGGGGAGGTGTTAGCGGCTCTGAATGATTGTAACACAGTTGCAATACCAGAGAAAATGTGTAGGTTGGATAAATATTTTGCGGTACCGACGAGTACTGAGGTTTTTCCTATACCTAAGAGACTTACTGAAATTGTTACTAAGGAGTGGGATAGACCCGGTGTGCCGTTCTCACCCCCTCCGATATTTAGAAAAATGTTTCCAATAGACGCCACCACAAGGGACTTATGGCAAACGGTCCCTAAGGTGGAGGGAGCAGTTTCTACCTTAGCTAAGCGTACCACTATCCCGGTGGAGGATAGCTGTGCTTTTTCAGATCCAATGGATAAAAAGTTAGAGGGTTACCTTAAGAAAATGTTTGTTCAACAAGGTTTTATATTGCAACCCCTTGAATGCATTGCGCCGATCACGGCTGCAGCGGCATTCTGGATTGAGTCTCTGGAAGAGAACATTGGTTCAGCTACTCTGGACGACATTACGGACAGGCTTAGAGTCCTTAAACTAGCTAATTCATTCATTTCGGAGGCCGTAGTACATCTTACTAAACTTACGGCAAAAAATTCAGGATTCGCCATTCAGGCACGCAGGGCGCTGTGGCTAAAATCCTGGTCAGCTGATGTTACTTCTAAGTCTAAATTGCTTAATATACCTTTCAAAGGGCAGACCTTATTCGGGCCCGGGTTGAAAGAGATTATCGCTGACATTACAGGAGGTAAAGGCCATGCCCTGCCTCAGGACAAAGCCAAGACTAGACAGTCTAATTTTCGTTCCTTTCGTAATTTCAAAGCAGGAGCAGCATCAACTTCCTCTGCACCAAAACAGGAAGGAGCTGTTGCTCGCTACAGACAAGGCTGGAAACCTAACCAGTCCTGGAACAAGGGCAAGCAGACTAGGAAACCTGCTGCTGCCCCTAAAACAGCATGAATTGAGGGCCCCCGATCCGGGATCGGATCTAGTGGGGGGCAGACTTTCTCTCTTCGCCCAGGCTTGGGCAAGAGATGTTCAGGATCCCTGGGCGCTAGAGATATCTCAGGGATACCTTCTGGACTTCAAATACTCTCCTCCAAGAGAGAGATTTCATCTGTCAAGATTGTCAACAATCCAGACAAAGAAAGAGGCGTTTCTACGCTGCGTACAAGAGCTCTTGTTAATGGGAGTAATCCATCCAGTTCCACGATCGGAACAGGGACAGGGGTTTTACTCAAATCTGTTTGTGGTTCCCAAAAAAGAGGGAACTTTCAGACCAATCCTGGACTTAAAGATCCTAAACAAATTCCTAAGAGTTCCATCGTTCAAGATGGAGACTATTCGGACAATTTTACCTATGATCCAAGAGGGTCAATACATGACCACTGTAGATTTAAAAGATGCTTACCTTCACATACCGATTCACAAAGATCATTATCGGTACCTAAGGTTTGCCTTCCTAGACAGGCATTACCAGTTTGTGGCTCTTCCATTCGGATTGGCTACAGCTCCAAGAATCTTCACAAAGGTTCTGGGTGCTCTTCTGACGGTACTAAGACCGCGGGGAATCTCGGTAGCTCCATACCTAGACGACATTCTGATACAAGCTTCAAGCTTTCAAACTGCCAAGTCTCATACAGAGTTAGTGCTGGCATTTCTAAGGTCACATGGATGGAAGGTGAACGAAAAGAAAAGTTCACTCGTTCCACTCACAAGAGTTCCCTTCCTGGGGACTCTTATAGATTCTGTAGAAATGAAGATTTACCTGACAGAGGACAGGCTAACAACACTTCAAAGTGCTTGCCGCACCCTTCATTCCATTCAACACCCGTCAGTGGCTCAATGCATGGAGGTAATCGGCTTAATGGTAGCGGCAATGGACATAGTACCCTTTGCACGCTTACACCTCAGACCACTGCAACTGTGCATGCTAAGTCAGTGGAATGGGGATTACTCAGACTTATCCCCTTCTCTGAATCTGGATCAAGAGACCAGAAATTCTCTTCTATGGTGGCTTTCTCGGCCACATCTGTCCAGGGGGATGCCATTCAGCAGACCAGACTGGACAATTGTAACAACAGACGCCAGCCTTCTAGGTTGGGGTGCCGTCTGGAATTCTCTGAAGGCTCAGGGACAATGGAGTCAGGAGGAGAGTCTCCTGCCAATAAACATTCTGGAATTGAGAGCAGTTCTCAATGCCCTCCTGGCTTGGCCCCAGTTGACAACTCGGGGGTTCATCAGGTTTCAGTCGGACAACATCACGACTGTAGCTTACATCAACCATCAGGGAGGGACAAGAAGCTCCCTAGCTATGATGGAAGTATCAAAGATAATTTGCTGGGCAGAGTCTCACTCTTGCCACCTGTCAGCAATCCACATCCCGGGAGTGGAGAACTGGGAGGCGGATTTCTTAAGTCGTCAGACTTTTCATCCGGGGGAGTGGGAACTTCATCCGGAGGTCTTTGCCCAAATACTTCGACGTTGGGGCAAACCAGAGATAGATCTCATGGCGTCTCGACAGAACGCCAAGCTTCCTCGTTACGGGTCCAGATCCAGGGATCCAGGAGCAGTCCTGATAGATGCTCTGACAGCACCTTGGGACTTCAGGATGGCTTACGTGTTTCCACCCTTCCCGTTGCTTCCTCGATTGATTGCCAGAATCAAACAAGAGAGAGCATCAGTGATTCTAATAGCACCTGCGTGGCCACGCAGGACTTGGTATGCAGACCTGGTGGACATGTCATCCTGTCCACCTTGGTCTCTACCTCTGAAACAGGACCTTCTGATACAGGGTCCCTTCAAACATCAAAATCTAACTTCTCTGAAGCTGATTGCTTGGAAATTGAACGCTTGATTTTATCAAGACGTGGATTTTCTGAGTCAGTTATTGATACCTTAATACAGGCTAGGAAACCTGTTACCAGAAAGATTTACCATAAGATATGGCGTAAATACCTATATTGGTGTGAATCCAAAGGTTACTCTTGGAGTAAGGTTAGGATTCCTAGGATATTGTCTTTTCTACAAGAAGGTTTAGAAAAGGGTTTATCTGCTAGTTCATTAAAGGGACAGATCTCAGCTCTGTCCATTCTGTTACACAAACGTCTGTCAGAAGTTCCTGACGTTCAGGCTTTGGCCAGAATTAAGCCTGTGTTTAAAACTGTTGCTCCACCATGGAGTTTAAACCTTGTTCTTAATGTTTTACAGGGCGTTCCGTTTGAACCCCTTCATTCCATTGATATAAAGTTGTTATCTTGGAAAGTTCTATTTTTAATGGCTATTTCCTCGGCTCGAAGAGTCTCTGAATTATCAGCCTTACATTGTGATTCTCCTTATTTGATTTTTCATTCGGATAAGGTAGTCCTGCGTACTAAACCTGGGTTCTTACCTAAGGTAGTTACTAACAGGAATATCAATCAAGAGATTGTTGTTCCTTCTTTATGCCCAAATCCTTCTTCAAAGAAGGAACGTCTACTGCACAACCTGGATGTAGTCCGTGCTCTAAAATTTTACTTACAGGCAACTAAGGAATTTCGACAAACGTCTTCTCTGTTTGTCATTTACTCTGGGCAGAGGAGAGGTCAAAAAGCTTCCGCTACCTCTCTTTCTTTTTGGCTTCGTAGCATAATTCGTTTAGCTTATGAGACTGCTGGACAGCAGCCTCCTGAAAGAATTACAGCTCATTCTACTAGAGCTGTGGCTTCCACTTGGGCCTTCAAGAATGAGGCCTCTGTTGAACAGATTTGCAAGGCTGCAACTTGGTCTTCGCTTCATACTTTTTCCAAATTTTACAAATTTGACACTTTTGCTTCATCGTAGGCTATTTTTGGGAGAAAGGTTCTTCAGGCAGTGGTTCCTTCTGTATAAAGAGCCTGCCTATCCCTCCCGTCATCCGTGTACTTTTGCTTTGGTATTGGTATCCCAGAAGTAATGATGACCCGTGGACTGATCACACTTAACAGAAGAAAACATAATTTATGCTTACCTGATAAATTCCTTTCTTCTGTAGTGTGATCAGTCCACGGCCCGCCCTGTTTTTAAGGCAGGTAAATATTTTTTGATTTATACTCCAGTCACCACTTCACCCTTGGCTTTTCCTTTCTCGTTGGTCCTTGGTCGAATGACTGGGAGTGACGTAGAGGGGAGGAGCTATATGCAGCTCTGCTGGGTGAATCCTCTTGCACTTCCTGTTGGGGAGGAGTAATGTCCCAGAAGTAATGATGACCCGTGGACTGATCACACTACAGAAGAAAGGAATTTATCAGGTAAGCATAAATTATGTTTTTGGGTGTGGATTATTTTCAGCAGGAATTGGCTGTCTTTATTTTATCCCTCCCTCTCTAGTGACTCTTGCGTGGAAAGATCCACATCTTGGGTAATCATTATCCCATACGTCACTAGCTCATGGACTCTTGCTAATTACATGAAAGAAAACATAATTTATGTAAGAACTTACCTGATAAATTCATTTCTTTCATATTAGCAAGAGTCCATGAGGCCCGCCCTTTTTTTGGGGTGGTTATGATTTTTGTATAAAGCACAATTATTCCAATTCCTTATTTTATATGCTTTCGCACTTTTTTATCACCCCACTTCTTGGCTATTCGTTAAACTGAATTGTGGGTGTGGTGAGGGGTGTATTTATAGGCATTTTGAGGTTTGGGAAACTTTGCCCCTCCTGGTAGGAATGTATATCCCATACGTCACTAGCTCATGGACTCTTGCTAATATGAAAGAAATGAATTTATCAGGTAAGTTCTTACATAAATTATGTTTTTGCTCGGATACACCTCAGACCACTGCAACTATGCATGCTCAAACAGTGGAATGGGGATTATGCAAATTTGTCTCCTCAAATTCAGTTGGACCAGGAGACCAGAGATTCTCTTCTCTGGTGGTTGTCTCAGGATCACCTGTCTCAAGGAATATGTTTCCGCAGGCCAGAGTGGATCATTGTAACGACCGACGCCAGTCTGTTAGGCTGGGGTGCGGTCTGGGACTCCCTGAAAGCTCAGGGCTTATGGTCTCGGGAAGAAACTCTTCTCCCGATAAACATTCTGGAACTGAGGGCGATATTCAACGCTCTTCAGGCATGGCCTCAACTAGCGGCGGACAAATTCATCAGATTTCAGTTGGACAACATCACGACTGTAGCTTTACGTCAATCATCAGGGGGAAACAAAGGGTTCTCTAGCGATGACGGAAGTAACCAAAATAATCAGGTGGGCGGAGGATCACTCCTGCCATCTCTCAGCAATTCACATCCCAGGAGTAGACAACTGGGAGGCGGATTTTCTAAGTCGTCAGACTTTTCACCCAGGGGAGTGGGAACTCCACCCGGAGGTATTTGCCCAGCTGACTCAGCTATGGGGCACCCCAGAGTTGGATCTGATGGCGTCCCGTCAGAACACCAAACTTCCTATCTACGGGTCCAGGTCCCAGGATCCCAATGCGGTATTGATAGATACTCTAACAGCACCTTGGTCCTTCAATCTGATGTTTTTCCACCGTTTCCTCTCCTCCCGCGTCTGGTTGCCAGAATCAAGCAGGAGAAGGCTTCGGTGATTCTGATAGCGCCTGCGTGGCCACGCAGGACTTGGTATGCAGACCTCGTGGACATGTCATCTGTCCCACCATGGACACTGCCAATGAGGCAGGATCTTCTAATATAGGGTCCGTTCAAGCATCCAAATTTAGTTTAGGATTCCCAGGATATTGTCTTTCCTCTAAGAAGGATTGGAGAAAGGATTGTCAGTTAGTTCCTTAAAAAGGACAAATATCTGCTTTGTCTATCCTGTTACACCAGCGTCTAGCAGAGGTACCAGACGTTCAAGCGTTTGCTCAGGCTTTAGTCAGAATCAAGCCTGTCTATAAACCTGTGGCTCCGCCATGGAGTTTGAATCTAGTTCTTTCAGTTCTTCAAGGGGTTCCGTTTGAACCTTTACATTCCATAGACATTAAGTTGTTATCTTGGAAAGTTTTGTTTTTGATAGCTATCTCTTTTGCTCGATGAGTTTCAGAATTATCTGCCTTACAGTGTGATTCACCTTAACAACCTAGTGTTCCACGCAGATAAGGTAGTTTTGCGTATCAAGCCTGGTTTTCTTCCTAAAGTTGTTTCTAACGAGAATATTAACCAGGAAATAGTTGTTCCTTCTCGGTGTCCTAATCCATCTTCGAAGAAGGAACGTCCATTACACAATCTTGATGTAGTTCGTGCTTTAAAGTTCTATTTACAAGCAACTAAGGATTTCAGACAAACATCTTCCTTGTTTGTTATCTATTTTGGTTAGAGGTAGCAGTCGCTTTCTGACCTCTCCTCTCTTTCCTTTTGGCTGAAAAGCATCATCAGTTTGGCCTATGAGACTGCTGGCCAGCAGCCTCCTGAAAGAATTACTGCTCATTCTACCAGAGCAGTGGCTTCCACATAGGCTTAGGATTTCAGACAAACATCTTCCTTGTTTGTTATCTATTTTGGTTAGAGGAGAGGTCAGAAAGCGACTGCTACCTCTTTCCTTTTGGCTGAAAAGCATAATCCGTTTGGCCTATGAGACTGCTGGCCAGCAGCCTCCTGAAAGAATTACTGCTCATTCTAACAGAGCAGTGGCTTCCACATAGGCTTTCAAAAATGAGCCTTCTGTTGAACAGATTTGTAAGGCAGCGACTTGGTCTTCACTGCATACTTTTGCCAAATTTTACAAATTCGATACTTTTGCTTCTTCGGATGCTATTTTTGGGAGAAAGGTTTTTCAAGCAGTGGTGCCTTCCGTTTAAGGTACCTGTCTTGTTCCCTCCCTTCATCCGTTTCCTAAAGCTTTGGTATTGGTATCCCACAAGTAAAGGATGAATCCGTGGATTGGATACACCTTGCAAGAGAAAACAGAATTTATGCTTACCTGATAAATTACTTTATCTTGCGGTGTATCCAGTCCAAGGCCCGACCAGGCATTTAAGTCGGGTAAAAAAATGTTTTGTTTAAACTACAGTCACCACTGCACCCTATGGTTTCTCCTTTTTCTTCCTAACCTTTGGTCGAATGACTGGGGGGTGGAGCTAGAGTGGGAGCTATATGGACAGCTTTGCTGTGTGCTCTCTTTGCTATTTCCTGTAGGGAATGAGAATATCCCACAAGTAAAGTATGAATCCGTGGACTGGATACACCGCAAGAGAAAGTAATTTATCAGGTAAGCATAAATTCTGTTTTTCATCATATCTTATAATTTATTATTAAAAATATTATAAAATATGAGGAAAAAATGGAAAAAAACACACTTTTTATAACTTTGTCCCCCAAAATCTGTTACACATCTACAACCACCAAAAAACAACCATGCTAAATAGTTTCTAAATTTTGTCCTGAGTTTAGAAATACCCAATGTTTACATGTTCTTTGCTTTTTCTGCAAGTTATAGGGAAATACAAGAAGCACTTTGCTATTTCAAAACCACTTTTTTTTTTTTTTCAAAATGAGCGCTAGTTACATTGGAACCCTGATATCTGTCAGGAATACCTGAATATCCCTTGACATGTATATATTTTTTTTTAGAAAACATCCCAAAGTATTGATCTAGGCCCATTTTGGTATATTTCATGCCACCATTTCACCGCCAGATGCGATCAAATAAAAAAAATTGTTCACTTTTTCACAAGCTTTAGGTTTCTCAGAGAAATTATTTACAAACAACTTATGCAATTATGGCATAAATGGTTGTAAATGCTTCTCTGGGATCCCCTTTGTTCAGAAATAGCAGACATATATGACTTTGGCGTTGCTTTCTGGTAATTAGAAGGCCGCTAAATGCTGCTGCGCATCACACGTGTATTATGGCTAGCAGTGAAGGGGTTAATTGGGTAGTTTGTAGCTAGCTTGCAGGGTTAATTTTAGCTTTAGTGTAGAGATCAGCCTCCCACCTGACACATCAGACCCCCTGATCCCTCCCAAACAGCTCCCTTTGTACACCAACTTTTTCTGTAGTGTAGCGGTTCCCAGACATCCCTGCCCCCCTCCACATCACCGATCATTATCGATGGCCGCCACCCACCTCCCACACAGGCTCCCACCCACCAACGATACCGGCCATCGATGTCCGGTGCAGAGAGGGCCACAGAGTTTCTCTGCATCGGATGGCCAAGGGGTGTTATTGCAGGATGCCTCGATATCGAGGCATCACTGCAATAACCGTAAAGCGGCTGGAAGCGAGCAGGATCGCTTCCAGCCGCTTTAAACCCCTAATGTCGTACAGGGTACGTCGCTGGTCTTTTAAGACCAGGTTGTGTGCGACGTTCCCTGTACGACACGCTTCGTTAAGGGGTTAATGTGTTTCCAATAACATGGTATAGCAGCTGCAGAGTATACAATGTATGATGAATTGCTTCTATGTGTTTTTTCTTTCATGTAAGTGGCAAGTGTCCATGAGCTAGTGACCTAACTATGGGATATACATTCATACCAGGAGGGGGAAAAGTTTCCCAAACCACAAAATGCCCATAAATACACCTCACACAGACCTTAGTTTTACAAACTTTGCCTCTCATGGAGGTGTTGAAGCAAGTTGTGCTTGATTTCTTCTGTGATAGGTGCTTCTAAGCATATTGAAGCCCAGTTCCTCTCAAAGTACTGTGTTTGTTTGTTTGAGGGATGTGAAGTATTGCCTGATGATGCCATGTTTTCTTTTACAAGATATGACGAGTCCACGGATTTCATCCTTATGGGATTACGCCTCCTGGTCAGCAGGAGGAGGCAAAGAGCACCACAGCAGAGCTGTATATATATAGCTCCTCCCTTCCCTCCCAACCCAGCCATTCTCTTTGCCTGTGTTAGTGATAAGAAGAGGTAAAATGAGGTGTTAGTTTAGATTCTTCAATCAAGAATTTTTTATTTTTAAATGGTGCCAAAGTGTGCTATTTTACTACCGGGCAGTTTCTGGAATCCAACTATGCTTGGGAACTTGTGGGATTTTAGTCTCACTGCGCCTCTCTTGTTGGTGCTGCCTGGATGTGGACTTTGTGAATTTTCCTAAGCCCCTTCACGATTCACAGGACCTCAGGAGGAAGAGTGGACCTCTTGACACTGTGGGTATTTCATGCGGTTTCCTCAGCATGAAGGTAAGTGCAGTCTTTTTTTATTCTGGGGCTTGGAAGCAGATACTCAGAACATACTGTGCTTTTATTATTGCGGTTTATGGGCCTTGGTAAGGGTACCCCTATGCATATATGTGGATGTCATGAGTTAATAAAGTGGACAACACACACATTATTATTTCTCTTGTAAGGTGTATCCAGTCTACGGATTCATCCATTACTTGTGGGATATTCTCCTTCCCAACAGGAAGCTGCAAGAGGATCACCCACAGCAGAGCTGTCTATATAGCTCCTCCCCTAACTGCCAACCCCAGTCATTCTCTTGCAGCTCTCGACAAGGGAAGTAGCTAGAGATATGTGGTGACTTAGTTTAGTTTATCTTCAATCAAAAGTTTATTTTTAAATGGTACCAGCGTTGTACTGTTTTTACCTCAGGCAGAAATTAGAAGAAGAGTTTTGCCTGAGGTTTTTGATGATCTTAGCAGGTTGTAACTAAGGTCCACTGCTGTTCTCACACATAACTGAAGAGTATGGGAAAACTTCAGCTGGGGGAACGGCCTGCAGAATTAACTCCCCTGAGGTATGTTCAGTATATTTTTTTCTAGAGAGATAAGAAGTCTAGAAAATGCTGACATTGCCTGATATATTTAAGGTAAGCCTGATTGCAGTGATTTAATAAACGACTGGCATCATGCTTGCAATAAAGAATCTTCGCTCAATAAAGAATCTTCGTATGAGGAGGTTATGGACAGAGTTCAAGCACTTAAATTGGCTAACTCTTTTATTTTAGATGCCGCTTTGCAATTAGCTAGATTAGCGGCGAAAAATTCAGGGTTTGCTATCGTGGCGCGCAGAGCGCTTTGGCTAAAGTCTTGGTCAGCGGATGTGTCTTCCAAGACAAAATTGCTTAACATCCCTTTCAAGGGTAAAACATTATTTGGACCTGATTTGAAAGAGATTATTTCAGACATCACTGGGGGAAAGGGCCACGCCCTCCCACAGGATAGGTCTTTTAAGGCTAAAAATAAGCCTAATTTTCGTCCCTTTCACAGAAACGGACCAGCCCCTAATTCTACATCCTCTAAGCAAGAGGGTAATACTTCACAACCCAAACCAGCCTGGAGACCAATGCAAGGCTGGAACAAGGGTAAGCAGGCCATGAAGCCTACCACTGCTACCAAAACAGCATGAAGGGATGGCCCCCGATCCGGGACCGGATCTGGTGGGGGGCAGACTTTCTCTCTTTGCTCAGGCTTGGGCAAGAGATGTTCAGGATCCTTGGGCGCTAGAAATAGTTTCTTTCATGTAATTAGCAAGAGTCCATGAGCTAGTGACGTATGGGATATACATTCCTACCAGGAGGGGCAAAGTTTCCCAAACCTCAAAATGCCTATAAATACACCCCTCACCACACCCACAATTCAGTTTTACAAACTTTGCCTCCGATGGAGGTGGTGAAGTAAGTTTGTGCTAGATTCTACGTTGATATGCGCTCCGCAGCAAGTTGGAGCCCGGTTTTCCTCTCAGCGTGCAGTGAATGTCAGAGGGATGTGAGGAGAGTATTGCCTTTTTGAATGCAGTGATCTCCTTCTACGGGGTCTATTTCATAGGTTCTCTGTTATCGGTCGTAGAGATTCATCTCTTACCTCCCTTTTCAGATCGACGATATACTCTTAAATATACCATTACCTCTGCTGATTCTCGTTTCAGTACTGGTTTGGCTTTCTACAAACATGTAGATGAGTGTCCTGGGGTAAGTAAATCTTATTTTCTGTGACACTCTAAGCTATGGTTGGGCACTTTATTTATAAAGTTCTAAATATATGTATTCAAACATTTATTTGCCTTGACTCAGAATGTTCAACTTTCCTTATTTTCAGACAGTCAGTTTCATATTTGGGATAATGCATTTGATTTAATCATTTTTTCTTACCTTCAAAAATTTGACTCTTCCCTGTGGGCTGTTAGGCTCGCGGGGGCTGAAAATGCTTCATTTTATTGCGTCATTTTTGGCGCGGACTTTTTTGGCGCAAAAAAATCATTTCCGTTTCCGGCGTCATACGTGTCGCCGGAAGTTGCGTCATTTTTTTGACGTTATTTTGCACCAAAAATGTCGGCGTTCCGGATGTGGCGTCATATGGGCGTCGCTTTTTGTCTCCACATTTAAGTCTTATTTTTCATTGCTTCTGGTTGCTAGAAGCTTGTTCTTTGGCATTTTTTCCCATTCCTGAAACTGTCATTTAAGGAATTTGATCAATTTTGCTTTATATATATGTTGTTTTTTCTCTTACATATTGCAAGATGTCTCACGTTGCATCTGAGTCAGAAGATACTACAGGAAAATCGCTGTCTAGTGCTGGATCTACCAAAGCTAAGTGTATCTGCTGTAAACTTTTGGTAGCTATTTCTCCAGCTGTTGTTTGTATTGATTGTCATGACAAACTTGTTAAAGCAGATATTTCCTTTAGTAAAGTACCATTGCCTGTTGCAGTTCCTTCAACATCTAAGGTGCAGAATGTTCCTGATAATATAAGAGATTTTGTTTCTGAATCCATAAAGAAGGCTATGTCTGTTATTTCTCCTTCTAGTAAACGTAAAAAATCTTTTAAAACTTCTCTCCCTACAGATGAATTTTTAACTGAACATCATCATTCTGATTCTGATGACTCTTCTGGTTCAGAGGATTCTGTCTCAGAGGTTGATGCTGATAAATCTTCATATTTATTTAAAATGGAATTTATTCGTTCTTTACTTAAAGAAGTACTAATTGCTTTAGAAATAGAGGATTCTGGTCCTCTTGATACTAATTCTAAACGTTTGGATAAGGTATTTAAAGCTCCTGTGGTTATTCCAGAAGTTTTTCCTGTTCCTAATACTATTTCTGCAGTAATTTCCAAAGAATGGGATAAATTGGGTAATTCATTTACTCCTTCTAAACGTTTTAAGCAATTATATCCTGTGCCGTCTGACAGATTAGAATTTTGGGACAAAATCCCTAAAGTTGATGGGGCTATTTCTACCCTTGCTAAACGTACTACTATTCCTACGTCAGATGGTACTTCGTTTAAGGATCCTTTAGATAGGAAAATTGAATCCTTTCTAAGAAAAGCTTATCTGTGTTCAGGTAATCTTCTTAGACCTGCTATATCTTTGGCTGATGTTGCTGCAGCTTCAACTTTCTGGTTGGAAACTTTAGCGCAACAAGTAACACATCATGATTCTCATGATATTATTATTCTTCTACAGCATGCTAATAATTTTATCTGTGATGCCATTTTTGATATTATCAGAGTTGATGTCAGGTTTATGTCTCTAGCTATTTTAGCTAGAAGAGCTTTATGGCTTAAAACTTGGAATGCTGATATGGCTTCTAAATCAACTTTACTTTCCATTTCTTTCCAGGGTAACAAATTATTTGGTTCTCAGTTGGATTCTATTATTTCAACTGTTACTGGTGGGAAAGGAACTTTTTTACCACAGGATAAAAAATCTAAAGGTAAAAACAGGGCTAATAATCGTTTTCGTTCCTTTCGTTTCAACAAAGAACAAAAGCCTGATCCTTCATCCTCAGGAGCAGTTTCAGTTTGGAAACCATCTCCAGTCTGGAATAAATCCAAGCCAGCTAGAAAGGCAAAGCCTGCTTCTAAGTCCACATGAAGGTGCGGCCCTCATTCCAGCTCAGCTGGTAGGGGGCAGGTTACGTTTTTTCAAAGAAATTTGGATCAATTCTGTTCACAATCTTTGGATTCAGAGCATTGTTTCAGAAGGGTACAGAATTGGTTTCAAGATGAGACCTCCTGCAAAGAGATTTTTTCTTTCCCGTGTCCCAGTAAATCCAGTAAAAGCTCAATCATTTCTGAAATGTGTTTCAGATCTAGAGTTGACTGGAGTAATTATGCCAGTTCCAGTTCCGGAACAGGGGATGGGGTTTTATTCAAATTTCTTCATTGTACCAAAGAAGGAGAATTCCTTCAGACCAGTTCTGGATCTAAAAATATTGAATCGTTATGTAAGAATACCAACGTTCAAGATGGTAACTGTAAGGACTATCTTGCCTTTTGTTCAGCAAGGGAATTATATGTCCACAATAGATTTACAGGATGCATATCTGCATATTCCGATTCATCCAGATCATTATCAGTTCCTGAGATTCTCTTTTCTGGACAAGCATTACCAGTTTGTGGCTCTGCCGTTTGGCCTAGCTACAGCTCCAAGAATTTTTACAAAGGTTCTCGGTGCCCTTCTGTCTGTAATCAGAGAACAGGGTATTGTGGTATTTCCTTATTTGGACGATATCTTGGTACTTGCTCAGTCTTTACATTTAGCAGAATCTCATACGAATCGACTTGTGTTGTTTCTTCAAGATCATGGTTGGAGGATCAATTTACCAAAAAGTTCTTTGATTCCTCAGACAAAGGTAACCTTTCTGGGTTTCCAGATGGATTCAGTGTCCATGACTCTGTCTTTAACAGACAAGAGACGTCTAAAATTGATTTCAGCTTGTCGAAACCTTCAGTCACAATCATTCCCTTCGGTAGCCTTATGCATGGAAATTCTAGGTCTTATGACTGCTGCATCGGACGCGATCCCCTTTGCTCGTTTTC
Organism: Bombina bombina; assembly: GCF_027579735.1. Lineage (NCBI taxonomy): Eukaryota > Metazoa > Chordata > Amphibia > Anura > Bombinatoridae > Bombina > Bombina bombina. The sequence continues at coordinate 341,095,832 of NC_069499.1, read as the reverse complement.
ACATGCGACCTCTTCAGCTCTGTATGCTGAAGCAATGGTGCAAGGATTACACGAAGATATCTCAATTAATATCTTTAAAACCGATTGTTCGACACTCTCTAACATGGTGGACAGATCACCATCGTTTAATTCAGGGGGCTTCTTTTGTGCTTCCGACCTGGACTGTAATTTCAACAGATGCAAGTCTCACAGGTTGGGGAGCTGTGTGGGGATCTCTGACGGCACAAGGAGTTTGGGAATCTCAGGAGGTGAGATTACCGAACAATATTTTGGAACTCCGTGCAATTTTCAGAGCTCTTCAGTTTTGGCCTCTTCTGAAGAGAGAATCGTTCATTTGTTTTCAGACAGACAATGTCACAACTGTGGCATACATCAATCATCAAGGAGGGACTCACAGTCCTCTGGCTATGAAAGAAGTATCTCAAATTTTGGTTTGGGCGGAATCCAGCTCCTGTCTAATCTCTGCGGTTCATATCCCAGGTATAGACAATTGGGAAGCGGATTATCTCAGTCGCCAAACGTTGCATCCGGGCGAATGGTCTCTTCACCCAGAGGTATTTCTTCAGATTGTTCAAATGTGGGAACTTCCAGAAATAGATCTGATGGCGTCCCATCTAAACAAGAAACTTCCCAGGTATCTGTCCAGATCCCGGGATCCTCAGGCGGAGGCAGTGGATGCATTATCACTTCCTTGGAAGTATCATCCTGCCTATATCTTTCCGCCTCTAGTTCTTCTTCCAAGAGTAATCTCCAAGATTCTGAAGGAATGCTCGTTTGTTCTGCTGGTAGCTCCGGCATGGCCTCACAGGTTTTGGTATGCGGATCTTGTCCGGATGGCCTCTTGCCAACCGTGGACTCTTCCATTAAGACCAGACCTTCTGTCACAAGGTCCTTTTTTCCATCAGGATCTGAAATCCTTAAATTTAAAGGTATGGAGATTGAACGCTTGATTCTTGGTCAAGGAGGTTTCTCTGACTCTGTGATTAATACTATGTTACAGGCTCGTAAATCTGTATCTCGAGAGATATATTATAGAGTCTGGAAGACTTATATTTCTTGGTGTCTTTCTCATCATTTTTCTTGGCATTCTTTTAGAATACCGAGAATTTTACAGTTTCTTCAGGATGGTTTAGATAAGGGTTTGTCCGCAAGTTCTTTGAAAGGACAAATCTCTGCTCTTTCTGTTCTTTTTCACAGAAAGATTGCTATTCTTCCTGATATTCATTGTTTTGTACAAGCTTTGGTTCGTATAAAACCTGTCATTCAGTCAATTTCTCCTCCTTGGAGTTTGAATTTGGTTCTGGGAGCTCTTCAAGCTCCTCCGTTTGAACCTATGCATTCATTGGACATTAAATTACTTTCTTGGAAAGTTTTGTTCCTTTTGGCCATCTCTTCTGCCAGAAGAGTTTCTGAATTATCTGCTCTTTCTTGTGAGTCTCCTTTTCTGATTTTTCATCAGGATAAGGCGGTGTTGCGAACTTCTTTTGAATTTTTACCTAAAGTTGTGAATTCCAACAACATTAGTAGAGAAATTGTGGTTCCTTCATTATGTCCTAATCCTAAGAATTCTAAGGAGAAATCGTTGCATTCTTTGGATGTTGTTAGAGCTTTGAAATATTATGTTGAAGCTACGAAATCTTTCCGTAAGACTTCTAGTTTATTTGTTATCTTTTCCGGTTCTAGAAAAGGCCAGAAAGCTTCTGCCATTTCTTTGGCATCTTGGTTGAATTCTTTAATTCATCTTGCCTATGTTGAGTCGGGTAAAACTCCGCCTCAGAGAATTACAGCTCATTCTACTAGGTCAGTTTCTACTTCCTGGGCGTTTAGGAATGAAGCTTCGGTTGACCAGATTTGCAAAGCAGCAACTTGGTCCTCTTTGCATACTTTTACTAAATTCTACCATTTTGATGTATTTTCTTCTTCTGAAGCAGTTTTTGGTAGAAAAGTACTTCAGGCAGCGGTTTCAGTTTGAATCTTCTGCTTATGTTTTTCGTTAAACTTTATTTTTGGGTGTGGATTATTTTCAGCAGGAATTGGCTGTCTTTATTTTATCCCTCCCTCTCTAGTGACTCTTGTGTGGAAAGATCCACATCTTGGGTAGTCATTATCCCATACGTCACTAGCTCATGGACTCTTGCTAATTACATGAAAGAAAACATAATTTATGTAAGAACTTACCTGATAAATTCATTTCTTTCATATTAGCAAGAGTCCATGAGGCCCGCCCTTTTTTTGTGGTGGTTATGATTTTGTATAAAGCACAATTATTCCAATTCCTTATTTTATATGCTTTCGCACTTTTTTTATCACCCCACTTCTTGGCTATTCGTTAAACTGAATTGTGGGTGTGGTGAGGGGTGTATTTATAGGCATTTTGAGGTTTGGGAAACTCTGCCCCTCCTGGTAGGAATGTATATCCCATACGTCACTAGCTCATGGACTCTTGCTAATATGAAAGAAATGAATTTATCAGGTAAGTTCTTACATAAATTATGTTTTCTCAAGGTTATCTCCTGGAATTCAAGGAACTACCCCCAAGGGGAAGGTTCCACAGGTCTCAATTATCTTCAAACCAAATAAAAAGACAGGCATTCTTACATTGTGTAGAAGACCTGTTAAAGATGGGAGTGATTCATCCAGTTCCAATAAGAGAACAAGGGGTGGGTTTTTATTCCAACCTGTTCATAGTTCCCAAAAAAGAGGGAACATTCAGACCAATTTTGGATCTCAAGATCCTAAACAAATTTCTCAAGGTTCCATCGTTCAAAATGGAAACTATTCGAACGATCCTACCTACTATCCAGGAAAATCAATTTATGACTACCGTGGATTTAAAGGATGCGTACCTACATATTCCTATCCACAAGGAACATCATCAGTTCCTAAGGTTCGCTTTTCTGGACAAGCATTACCAGTTTGTGGCACTTCCATTCGGATTAGCCACTGCTCCAAGGATTTTCACAAAGGTACTAGGGTCCCTTCTAGCGGTTCTAAGACCAAGGGGCATTGCAGTTGTACCTTACTTGGACGACATCCTGATTCAAGCGTCGTCTCTGTCAAAAGCAAAGGCTCATACGGACATCGTCCTAGCCTTTCTCAGATCTCACGGATGGAAGGTGAACAAAGAAAAAAGTTCTCTGTCCCCGTCAACAAGAGTTCCCTTCTTGGGAACAATAATAGATTCCTTAGAAATGAGGATTTTTCTGACAGAAGTCAGAAAATCAAAAATTCTAAGCTCTTGTCAAGTACTTCATTCTGTTCTTCGTCCTTCCATAGCGCAGTGCATGGAAGTAATAGGATTGATGGTTGCAGCAATGGACATAGTTCCTTTTGCACGAATTCATCTAAGACCATTACAACTGTGCATGCTCAGACAGTGGAATGGGGATTATACAGACTTGTCTCCGACGATTCAAGTAGATCAAAAGACCAGAGATTCACTCCGTTGGTGGCTGACCCTGGACAATCTGTCACAGGGAATGAGCTTCCGCAGACCAGAGTGGGTCATTGTCACGACCGACGCCAGTCTGGTGGGCTGGGGCGCGGTCTGGGAACCCCTGAAAGCTCAGGGTCTATGGTCTCGGGAAGAATCTCTTCTCCCGATAAACATTCTGGAACTGAGAGCGATATTCAATGCTCTCAAAGCTTGGCCTCAACTAGCAAAGGCCAAATTCATAAGGTTTCAATCAGACAACATGACGACTGTTGCATATATCAATCATCAGGGGGGAACAAGGAGTTCCCTGGCGATGGAAGAAGTGACCAAAATAATTCAATGGGCGGAGGATCACTCCTGCCACTTGTCTGCAATCCACATCCCAGGAGTGGAAAATTGGGAAGCGTATTTTCTGAGTCGTCAGACATTCCATCCGGGGGAGTGGGAACTCCATCCGGAAATCTTTGCCCAAATAACTCAATTATGGGGCATTCCAGACATGGATCTGATGGCGTCTCGTCAGAACTTCAAGGTTCCTTGCTACGGGTCCAGATCCAGGGATCCCAAGGCGACTCTAGTAGATGCACTAGTAGCACCTTGGACCTTCAACCTAGCTTATGTATTCCCACCGTTTCCTCTCATTCCCAGGCTGGTAGCCAGGATCAATCAGGAGAGGGCTTCGGTGATCTTGATAGCTCCTGCGTGGCCACGCAGGACTTGGTATGCAGAGCTGGTGAATATGTCATCGGCTCCACCATGGAAGCTACCTTTGAGACAGGACCTTCTTGTTCAAGGTCCATTCGAACATCCGAATCTGGTTTCCCTCCAACTGACGGCTTGGAGATTGAACGCTTGATTTTATCAAAGCGTGGGTTTTCAGATTCTGTAATAGATACTCTGATTCAGGCTAGAAAGCCTGTAACTAGAAAAATTTACCATAAAATATGGAAAAAATATATCTGTTGGTGTGAATCTAAAGGATTCCCATGGAACAAGATAAAAATTCCTAAAATTCTATCCTTTCTACAAGAAGGTTTGGAGAAAGGATTATCTGCAAGTTCTCTGAAGGGACAGATCTCTGCTTTATCTGTTTTACTTCACAAAAGGCTGGCAGCTGTGCCAGATGTTCAAGCATTTGTTCAGGCTCTGGTTAGAATCAAGCCTGTTTACAGACCTTTGACTCCTCCCTGGAGTCTAAATCTAGTTCTTTCAGTTCTTCAAGGGGTTCCGTTTGAACCCTTACATTCCGTAGATATTAAGTTATTATCTTGGAAAGTTTTGTTTTTGGTTGCAATTTCTTCTGCTAGAAGAGTTTCAGAGTTATCTGCTCTGCAGTGTTCTCCGCCCTATCTGGTGTTCCATGCAGATAAGGTGGTTTTGCCTACTAAGCCTGGTTTTCTTCCGAAAGTTGTTTCCAACAAAAATATTAACCAGGAGATAGTTGTACCTTCTTTGTGTCCGAATCCAGTTTCAAAGAAGGAACGTTTGTTACACAATTTGGACGTAGTCCGTGCTCTAAAATTCTATTTAGAGGCTACTAAAGATTTCAGACAAACATCTTCCTTGTTTGTTGTTTATTCTGGTAAAAGGAGAGGTCAAAAAGCGACTTCTACCTCTCTTTCCTTTTGGCTTAAAAGCATTATCCGATTGGCTTATGAGACTGCCGGACGGCAGCCTCCTGAAAGAATCACAGCTCACTCCACTAGGGCTGTGGCTTCCACATGGGCCTTCAAGAACGAGGCTTCTGTTGACCAGATATGTAAGGCAGCGACTTGGTCTTCACTGCACACTTTTGCCAAATTTTACAAATTTGATACTTTTGCTTCTTCGGAGGCTATTTTTGGGAGAAAGGTTTTGCAAGCTGTGGTGCCTTCCGTTTAGGTGACCTGATTTGCTCCCTCCCTTCATCCGTGTCCTAAAGCTTTGGTATTGGTTCCCACAAGTAAGGATGACGCCGTGGACCGGACACACCTATGTTGGAGAAAACAGAATTTATGCTTACCTGATAAATTACTTTCTCCAACGGTGTGTCCGGTCCACGGCCCGCCCTGGTTTTTTTAATCAGGTCTGATGAATTATTTTCTCTAACTACAGTCACCACGGTATCATATGATTTCTCCTATATATATTTCCTCCTGTCCGTCGGTCGAATGACTGGGGTGGGCGGAGCCTAGGAGGGATCATGTGACCAGCTTTGCTGGGACTCTTTGCCATTTCCTGTTGGGGAAGAGAATATCCCACAAGTAAGGATGACGCCGTGGACCGGACACACCGTTGGAGAAAGTAATTTATCAGGTAAGCATAAATTCTGTTTTTTATTTTATCCCTCCCTCTCTAGAGACTCGTGGACTTCCACATCTTGGGTATTATGTCCCATACGTCACTAGCTCGTGGACTCTTGCCACTTACATGAAAGAAAACATAATTTATGTAAGAACTTACCTGATAAATTCATTTTTCATAGTGGCAAGAGTCCATGAGACCCACCCATTTTTTTATTTTGGGGTTATGATTTTTTTTATATATATATATATATATATATATATATATATATATATATATATATATATATATATATATATATATATATATATATATATATATATATATATATAAATAAAGCACTTTGTTTATCCTGTTCCTCTTTTTAATACAGTTTTACTCCTTTAACACCTCACTAACTTTGCCCCCTTCTGGTAGGAATGTATATCCCATACGCCACTAGCTCATGGACTTTTGCCACTATGATAGAAATTAATTTATCAGTTAAGTTCTTACATCAATTATTTCAGCTCTGGATGTTCCTCCTTGGGACAAAAACTGATCTCTAGATTTCATGATACATGTTTATTTATAAACATTTTCAACATTCTTGATCCTTAGGCTTATTAAATTTAAGTCCTAATGTAATTATGAAAACAGCTGAAAGTTCCACTTTTAGTTTATAATGGGAAAGGTTCAAGTCTCAGTCCTACATTTCTAAGTGTACCTAGGTAAGCATGAAGAAAATTTTAATACCATCAGTTAGCACGTTTCATCCCTTTATCTGGCACTCTTCTAATTAATTTATTAATAAATACTATACATTTATGTAGTTTAGTGTATATGTTTATGTATCTACACTTTAGCCTTCCTAGTGGCGCTCCCAACCTTTTGATATTTGACAAAATTCCAAAGTGCCTACAAACAGTATTGCACATTTTATCATACTGTGCAGGGCAATAGATTCCAAAAGTGGCTCCCCTAAAGTCTTTACTTTTCTCTTATAGAAATGTGCTATTTTCTAGATTTTTGACTTGTAATATTTTATTTATAAACTATATAATTTTATTCTGTCTTGTTTTCAGGATGCACATGAGTTTTTGAGCCAGTGCTTGGATCAGTTGAAAGAAGACATGGAGAAGCTGAACAAATCATGGAAGACTGAGCCATATACAGGAGATATTCCTTCAGGAAGAGCAATTGATGACATTACAACAACACGTGTTTATACCTGTCCTGTTACCTGCAATTTGGAGTTTGAGGTGCAACATTCAATTACATGTAAAATGTAACTATCAGATGATTATGAAATATCTATTTTCTATAATTGTCTATCAATTTTGTCAAAAATAAAAAATTATTCTGATTTGTATAGGTGTGGTGAAACGGTTACCAAGCGTGAACAGTTTAATGATCTTTCTATAGACCTTCCTCGAGGAAAGAAATCTTCACGATCCATACAGGATTCTCTTGACCTCTTTTTCAGGGTATGTTGATAGTTTTGAAAGTTTCACATTTATTTTCTGTGCCGCACATTCTTTTATACTACCTTATTTCAGTACATTAACACAAATGAGTGTTACATAGGCAGAGAGAGGTGCTCTGCTGAAGATATGACATATGCTCTCAATTGGATAATTCCTGCAAGAGAGAGCTGGGGAGATGTGACTCCATGTAATTCTCTTTGTAGAGTTTTGATTTGTGCTAGCTACTGGTTGTCGCTGGGAAGTTCCCATGCCTCTCCCAGCTAATCCATGTTATCCTGCTTTTCAGGCAAAACAGTGTTAGTAACACTGGTTGTACCTGAGCTATAGTGTGTGGCACAAATTCCTCTCATAGCAAGTTGCCTAATAGAGTACATGGCTGTTAAAGAGAGTTGCCATTTTTTCTCAAATGTGCTCTTTATTCAGACACTGCATGCCTTAAGTAGTTAATGGCTCCGACTTAAGCACATATTTGGGCAATCTCGCGCTATACGTAAGACCTCGGGCTGAGGCACTATTTCAGGGAAGCGGTCTGCACAACAGCGGCACAGGGTCCTCCGACTGGACTTGCTGTGTGCATCCCGCTGTCAGATCACAAATTGGGCTTTGCACTCCCTTTTCTTATTAATGATTGCCAAATTTACCGATGTTGAGGTCAGGGGGTGCAAACTCCCACAGCGCTGTGATTGTTTCGCTAGGTCTATGCATTGTTTGTTTATTCTAGAACTAGAGGTCCGCTGTTTCGGTGGTCAATATTGAAAACCCTTCTGACGACTTCTTGTTTAGCTCTGAGGGAGAACTTTCATCCTCTGACTCTAAAGAATCTGATGGGGACTCTGAGGAAATAACATTGATTTAAAATTGAGCATTTGAGATGCTTGCTAAACGGAAGTTTTAAGTACTCTGGGTGTACCTTAGTCGGAGTCTAATGGGGAGAATCGGCTACATAAGCTTGATTTCAGTCTTTAGAAGTTTAGAACCTCAGATGTGTTCCCGGTACCTTCTGTGTACCTTCTCGAAGCCAGATGAGGCTACAAAGAATAGTGAGTGAGTTCTTTGGATCAGAGATTGAATTAAATGGCAAACAGATTTACTCAGCGGGGTTATCCCTATAAACTTGTTGAGGCTGAAAAAAATAAGCTTTTTGAGGAAGCGAAAAATGTGGTACAGAGAACCAAGAAGAAAAATGACAGATTAGTATGTGTCACACAATATAATATGTATAGTCAAGAAATATCTCAGATTATGAAAAAGCACTGACACATGCTTAAAAAATGCAGCAAGAAAATATAACTTTCTTTCATGTAATTGGCAAGAGTCCATGAGCTAGTGACATATGGGATATACAATCCTACCAGGATGGGCAAAGTTTCCCAAACCTCAAAATGCCTATAAATACACCCCTCACCACACCCACAATTCAGTTTTACAAACTTTGCCTCCTATGGAGGTGGTGAAGTAAGTTTGTGCTAAGATTTCTACGTTGATATACGCTTCTCAGCATTGTTGAAGCCTGATTCCTCTCAGAGTACAGCGAATGTCAGAGGGACGTGAAGGGAGTATCACTTATTGAATACGATGATTTCCCTAACGGGGGTCTATTTCATGGGTTCTCTGTTATCGGTCGTAGAGATTCATCTCCTACCTCCCTTTTCAGATCGACGATATACTCTCAATTTACCATTACCTCTACTGATAACTGTTTCTGTACTGGTTTGGCTATCTGCTATATTTGGATGGGTGTCTTTTGGTAAGTATGTTTTTTTTATTACATAAGACACCTCAGCTATGGTTTGGCACTTTATGCATTTATATAAAGTTCTAAATATATGTATTGTACTTATATTTGCCATGAGTCAGGTTCATGTATTTCCTTCTGCAGACTGTCAGTTTCATATTTGGGTAATATAAACATCTTTTATAGAAAAAATTTTCTTACCTGGGGTTTAGTCTTTTTTCAATTGACTATTTCTTTCAAATTGCGGGTGGCATTAGGCTCGCGGGGGCGTCAAATGCTAAACTTTAGTGCGTCATTCTTGGCGTGAAAATATTTTTGGCGCGGAAAAATACGTATATGACGTAACTTTGTCATTTCCGGCGTCATAGTTGACGCCGAGACCTTTCACACGGTTGCGTCATTAGTGACGCGAGTGTGTCATTTCCAGTTATTTTTGGCGCCAAAAAGTTTACGTTACGTTGTGAGTCATACTTGGCGCCAAACTTTTTCATTATTTCAATACCCCATTGATGTTTGCCTCTTGATTTTTTTTTCTCTATCAGAGGCCTATGCTATTTGCTTTTTTTCCCCATTCCTGAAACTGTCATATAAGGAAATAGATAATTTTACTTTTTATGTTTTTTCTCTTACATCTTGCAAGATGTCTTTATCTGATCCTGCCTCAGAAGTTTCTGCTGGAACATTGCTGCCTGACATCGGTCCTACCAAAGCTAACTGCATTTGTTGTAAAATTGTTGAAATTATTTTGCCGAATGTCATTTGTAATAGTTGTCATGATAAACTTTTACATGCAGTTAGTGTATCCATGAGTAATAGCACATTGCCAGTTGTAGCTCCTTCAACTTCTAATGTGCATGATATACCTGTAAATGTTAAAGAATTTGTTTCTGATTCTATTTTGAAGGTTTTGTCTGCATTTCCACCTTGTAATAAATGTAAAGGTCTTTTAAGACTTCTCATTTAGTTAATGAAATTTTAAATGACCAACAACATAATTTATCCTCTTCTGATGAGGATCTATCTGATACAGAAGATCCTTCCTCAGACATTGAAACTGACAAATCTACTTATTTATTTAAAATAGAGTATATGCGTTCTTTATTAAAGGAAGTGTTTAATTATTTTGGATATTGAGGTAACCAGTCCTATTGACGTTCAGTCTAATAAATGTTTAAATGCTGTTTTTAAACCTCCTGTGGTTTCTCCAGGGGTTTTTCCTATTCCTGAGGCTATTTCTGATATGATTTCTAGGGAATGGAATAAGCCAGGTACTTCTTTTATTCCTTCTTCAAGGTTTAAAAAATTGTATCCTTTACCTTAAAAATCTATAGAGTTTTGGGAAAAAATCCCCAAAGTTGATGGGGCTATTTCTACTCTTGCTAAACGTACCACTATTCCTATGGAAGATAGTACTTCCTTTTAAGGATCCTTTAGATAGGAAGCTTGTATCTTATCTAAGGAAGGCCTATTTATATTCAGGTCATCTTTTCAGACCTGCAATTTCTTTGGCTGATGTTGCGGCTGCATCAACCTTCTGTTTGGAGAATTTAGCGCAACAGGAATTGGATTCTGACTTATCTAGCATTATTCGCCTATTGCAATATGCTAATCGTTTTATTTGTGATGCCATTTTTGATATCAAAATTGATGTTAGATCCATGTCTTTAGCTAGAAGAGCTTTGTGGCTTAAATCTTGGAATGATGATATGACATCTAAATCTAGATTACTATCTCTTTCTTTCCAAGGTAATAATTTATTTGGTTCTCAGTTGGATTCTATTATTTCAACTGTCTCTGGGGGGAGTTTTTTCTACCTCAGGTTTATAAACCTAAGGGTAAATCTAAGGCTTCTAACCATTTTTCGTTCCTTTCGTCAGAATAAGGAATAAAAACTCTATCTTCCCCCCAAGGAGTCTGCTTCCAATTGGAAGCCTTCCTCAAGTTGGATTAAATCCAAGCCATTTAGGAAACCAAAGTCAGCCCCTAAGTCCGCATGAAGGTGCAGCCCTCATTCCAGCTCAGCTGGTAGGGGGCAGATTAAGGTTTTTCAAGATATTTGGATAAAATCTGTCCAATATCATTGGATTCAGAGCATTGTCTCTCAAGGGTATCGAATAGGATTCAGAGTAAGACCTCCTGTGAGAAGATTTTTTCTCTCACGTATCCCAGTAAATCCAGTAAAAGCTCATGCTTTCCTGAAGTGTTTCAGACCTGGAGTCTTCAGGGGTTATCATGCCAGTTCCTCCTCAGGAACAAGGTTTGGAGTTTTTATTCAAATCTATTCATTGTACTAAAGAAGGAAAATTTATTCAGACCAGTACTGGATCTAAAAAAATTTGAATCGTTTCGTAAAAGTACCAACTTTCAAGATGGTGACTATAAGGACTATTCTGCCTTTTGTTCAGCAAGGACATTATATGTCCACAATAGACTTGCAGGATGCATACCTTCATATTCCAATTCATCCAGAACATTATCAGTTTCTGAGATTCTCTTTTCTAAACAAGCATTACCAATTTGTTGCTCTTCCATTTGGCCTAGCAACAGCTCCAATAATCTTTTCAAAGGTTCTGGGTGCCCTACTCTCTGTAATCAGAGAACAGGGTATTTCGCTGTTTCCTTATTTGGATGATGTCTTGGTACTAGCTCAGTCTTTGCGTACTGCAGAATCTCACAAGAATCTACTAGTGTTGTTTCTTTGGAAACATGGTTGGAGGATCAATTTACCAAACGTTTCTTGATTCCTCAGACAAGGGTCACCTTTTTAGGCTTCCAGATAGATTCAGTGTCCATGACTCTGTCTCTATGGCTATGTGCATGGAAGTTTTAGGTCTCATGACTGCAGCATCGGACGCGATCCCCTTTGCTCGTTTTCACATGAGACCTCTACAGCTTTGTATGCTGAATCAATGTACGAAACTCTCTGACATGGTGGATAGATCACCATCGTTTAGTTCGAGGGGCTTCTTTTGTTCGGCCAACCTGGACTGTCAGATGCAAGTCTTTCAGGTTGGGGAGCTGTTTGGGGATCTCTGACAGCACAAGGGGCTTGGAAATCTCAAGAGGCGAGATTACCAATAAATATTTTAGAACTCCTTGCAATTCTCAGAGCTCTTAAGTTTTGGCCTCTGCTAAAGAGAGAACCGTTCATTTGTTTTCAGACAGACAATATCACAACAGTGGCATGTGTCAATCATCAGGGTGGTACTCACAGTCCCCAAGCTATGGAAAAAGTATCTTGGATACTTGTTTGGGCGGAATCCAGCTCTTGTCTAATCTCTGTGGTACTTATCCCAGGTGTAGACAATTGGGAGGCGGATTATCTCAGCCGCCAGACTTTACATCCAGAGGAGTGGTCTCTCCATCCAGATGTGATTTCTTAGATTGTTCAGTAGTGGGGTCTTCCAGAGATAGATCTCATGGTCTCTCATCTAAACAAGAAACTTCCCAGATACCTGTCCAGGTCCAGGGATGTTCAGGCGGAAGCAGGGGATGCGCTGACACTTCCTTGGTGTTATCATCCTGCTTACATTTTCCCGCCTCTAGTTCTCCTTTCAAGAGTGATCTCCAAAATCATCATGGAACAATCATTTGTGTTGCTGGTGGCTCCAGCATGGCCACACACAGGTTTTTGTATGCGGATCTGGTTTGGATGTCCAGTTGCCCGCTTTGGCCACTTCCGTTCGGCCAGACCTATTATCTCAAGGTCTGTTTTTCCATCAGGATCTCAAATCATTAAATTTGAAGGTATGGAAATTGAATGCTTAGTACTAAGTCATAGAGGTTTCTCTGACTCAATGATTAATACTATGTTACAAGCTCGTAAATCTGTTTCTAGAAAGATTTATTATAAAGTTTGGAAGATTTACATTTCATGGTGTTCTTCTCATAAAATCTCCTGGCATTCTTTTAGAATTCCTAGAATTTTACAGTTTCTTCAGGACGGTTTGGATAAGGGTTTGTCTGCAAGTTCCTTGAAAGGACAAATCTCCGCTCTTTCTGTTTTATTTCACAGAAAGATTGCTATACTTCCTGATATACACTGTTTTGTACAGGCTTTCGTTCTTATTAAGCCTGTTATTTAATCAATTTCTCCTCCTTGGAGTCTTAATTTGGTTCTGACGGCTTTACAGGTTCTTCCATTTGAACCTATGCATTTTTTGGACATTAAACTACTTTCTTGGAAAGTGTTGTTCCTTTTGGCCATCTCTTCTGTTAGAAGAGTTTCTGAGTTATCTGCTCTTTCTTGTGAATCTCCTTTTCTGATTTTTTCATCAGGATAAGGCAGTTTTGCGGTCTTCTTTTTAATTTTTACCTAAGGTTGTGAATTCTAACAACATTAGTAGAGAAATTGTTGTCCCTTCCTTGTCATAATCCTAAGAATTCTTTGGAAAATTCCTTACATTCTTTGGATGTGGTAAGAGCTTTGAAATATTATGTGGAAGCTACTAAAGATTTCAAGTAGACTTCAAGTCTATTTGTTTTATTTTCTGGTCCTAGGAAAGGTCAGAAGGCTTCTGCTATTTCCTTGGCTTCCTTGTTGAAACTTTTGATTCATCAAGTTTATTTTGAGTCGGGTCAGACCCCGCCTCAGAGAATTACAGCTCATTCTACTAGATCAGTCTCCACTTCGTGGGCTTTTAAGAATGAAGCTTCAGTTGATCAGATTTCCAAAGCGGCAACTTGGTCCTTTTTGCATTCATTTACTAAATTCTACCGTTTTGATGTATTTGCTTCTTCGGAAGCAGTTTTTGGTAGAAAAGTTCTTCAGGCAGCTGTTTCAGTTTGATTCTTCTGCCTTTGATTTAAGTTTTTTTCTTTCAAATGAAATAAACTTATATTTTTGGGTTGTGGATTAATTTTTTAAGCAGATTATGGCTGTTTATATTTTATTCCCTTCCTCTCTAGTGACTCTTGAGTGGCGATCCACATCTTGGGTATTGATATCCCATATGTCACTAGCTCATGGACTCTTGCCAATTACATGAAAGAAAACACAATTTATGTAAGAACTTACCTGATAAATTCATTTCTTTCATATTGGCAAGAGTCCATGAGGCCCACCCTTTTTATGGTGGTTATGATTTTTTTGTATAAAGCACAATTATTTCCAAATTTCCTTTGTTGATGCTTTCTACTCCTTTCTTTATCACCCCACCTCTTGGCTATTCATTAAACTGAATTGTGGTTGTGGTGAGGGGTGTATTTTGAGGTTTGGGAAACTTTGCCCCTCCTGGTAGGATTGTATATCCCATATGTCACTAGCTCATGGACTCTTGCCAACATGAATAAAATTAATTTATCAGTTAAGTTCTTACATAAATTGTGTTTTTTCAACAATATCCCCTTATGTCCTATAGACGGGTTACAAACCTAAAAGATTTAATGGTTGAAAATGATATAGGGACCGGTAAGAAAGGACATCGGTTAAATCACCTTTCATAATAATGGTACCTACCCATGTTTATGCTGTGCTAGCTGTAACTCCATTATAAAGGGCAAGGCATTTTGTACATCCCCATACAGGGAAAAATTTCAAAATGGTTTTTATAAATGTGTATCATCATATGTTATCTACTTGATAAAGTGCCCATGTTCTAGAATCTATTTAGGAAAGACAGTAAGAAAAATCAAAGACAGACTTAGTCAACACACATTTAATCTTGGATGTGGTGACAGGCACCAGTGGCCTGTCCTTTCCTTGAAGCTGGGCACCCTATATCCCAGTTAAGATGGCAAATTGACAGTGTGGGTCCCTTGAGGAGACTTTGGGAATAGGGAACTACTGCTTAATAGAAAGGAATTATTTTGGATCCACAATTGGAAACATTAATACCCAAGGGAATCAATAGAGAAATTGATATGTCAGTGTTTCTGTAACAAAATGTATGTATTTTGAACTAAAATAAAACACTATCTGATAAGGTAAAATACCGTTCGTTTTACTTCTTTTTTTTAAATTAAGGTTTTTTTTTTTTGTTTTTTTTTAAATGTTTAGAAATTACCTGCTGGCCGCAAGGTAGCGCCATAATGTGTATTATATGTGAAATATATAGGTAATGCAAGAGTTAATGTATATGGTATATAAGGAGCAACACACAGGTATTCTGTATTAGCATGATTAAGGGTGAATATCCCAAAACGTTGCGTTTTGTTGTTGTTGTGTGCCTTGATGCTTTTATTAAGCAAAGAATTTCTTTATAAAATTTGGTGCTGTGGACATTTTGCTTTTCTGTAGTTCCTTCTGTGGTGCTAGAGGATAGCACATCCTTCAAGGACCTTATCAATAGGATGTTAGAGGGATATCTGAGGAAAGTCTTCCTTCAGTCTGTTTCTCTTTTTCAACCTGCAGTTGGAATTGCTGCAGTGGCTGGAGCTGCAAAATTCTGGTGTGAATCCTTATCGGCTCTGATTACGGTAGAATCGCCCTTGGAGGAGATCCAGGAACGTATATGGCCTTAACGACTGCAAACGCCTACACCTGTAATTTCATTATCCAGATTGTCCGAATTAATGCTAAGAATTCTAGCTTTGCTGTACTAGCCAGGACAGCTCTATTCCTCAAGTATTGGACAGCGTACATGGTCTCCAAGTCTATGGTTGTCCTTCAAGGGTAGGTCCCTTTTTGGAAAGGGCCTGGACTCTACCATCACAACTGTCACGGGGGAAAGGATGTCTTTCTACATCGGGATAAAAAGAATAAGGTTAAGGGTCGCTCTGCGGGATGTTTTTGTTCCTTTTTCCGGACAAGAGGAATATTGCAGAGTGAAATGTCTGGAAGCCCAACCAAGGGTGGAGCAAGAACAAGCACCCCAAATCTACCAGAGACAAGTCAGCATGATGGGTTTGCCCCCAAACTGGTCTCAGGTCGTGTGGGGGCAGATGATCCCTCTTTCAGAAGGCTTGGGCTCAGTGGGTCCAGGACCCTTTAGTGCTGGACATTATTTCTCAGGGATACAAGATAGTGTTCTGATCTCTCCCTCCACGGGGCAGGTTCCTCCTATCAAGGATCTCTGAGAAGGCCAGCATTTCTAAACTGCATGGATGATTTGATAGCCATGGGTGTGATCTTCCCTTTACCTCAGTCACAGAGGGGAAGAGGGTTTTTTTCAGTTCTCTTCTTCGTTTCCAAGAAAGAGGGCACGTTTCATCTTATCCTGTACTTCAAATCTCTCAACAGGTTTGTAAAGGTATCCTCTTTCAAAATGGAAACCATAATGTCTATACTGCCTCTCGTTCAAGAGGGTCAACTTATGGCTACCATAGATCTGAAGGATGGGTACCTTCATATCCCGATCCACCGAGATCACTACCAGTATCTTCAGTTTGCCTTCCTAGACAAACTCCACCAATTTATAGAGCTCCCGTTTGGTCTAGCCACGGCCCCAAGGATTACAAATGTATTGGGGGCTTTACTTGCTGCTGTCCAACTACGGGGCATTACAGGAGCTTCGTACCTGGACAATATATTGGTCTAGGCACCATCTTTACCTTTAGCAAGATCTCACACTGAGAAGTTACTCTGGTATCTTCAGGTGCATGGCTGGAAGGTAAATCTGGAGAAGAGCGCCCTCATTCCCAGCAAGATTGTGAATTTCCTGGCGATCATCGGATTTACCTCACCGATCAGCTCAGGGAGAAGCTTTAAGGCTGCCTGTCGCCTGCTCCAATCTACGCCTTTGTCTTCAGTAGCCCAATGAATGGAGGTGGTAGGTCTTATGGTTGTGGCCTCGGATGCTACTTTGTTTGCCCATTTTCGTATGAGACCTCTACAGTTATTTAAGCTCAGACAATAGAAGTCATTCCGACCTGTCTCAGGTAATGTCTCTCTCTCTTGGTAGTAGTCACAGAATCCCATCCTTCAGGGGATGTGCTTTCTACGATCATCCTGGGTGATTATCACAACAGACTCGAGTCGGGGTGGGTCGCTGTGTGGGGTTCTCTGAAGGCTCAGGGAAATTGGTGCCCGGAGGAAGCTTCTCTTTCTATCAACATTCTGGAATAGAGGGCCATCTTCAATGCTCTTTTGTTGTGGACTCGGCTTCGTTCCGCCCATTATATTAGATTCCAATCTGACATCACGATGGTGGCTTATGTTAATCAAGGAGGAACGCGCAGTTCTCTGGCAATGCAGTATGTATCCTGCATTCTCCAAAATAGCAGAGACTTATCAATGTCAGATATCAGCTATTCACATACCAAGTGTGGAAAAGCAGAGTTCCTGAGCAGACAGACCCTTCACTCCGGGGAATGATCCCTAAATCAGGAAGTGTTCTGCAAAATCACCCACAGGTGGGATGTCTGGAGATAAATTTGCTGTCTTCCTGCCTCAATGCCAAACTACCGAGATATGGATCAAGATCCTCAGACGAGTTGGACGCATTGGCAGTCCCATGACACTTCAAACTAGTGTATCTGTTTCCTCCGATTGTTCTTTTGCACCGGGTGGCAGCTTGAATCAAACAGGAGAGAATTTAAACGATCCTTTTGGCTCCTTGTATGCAGTTGTAGTATGCTCCTCTGTGGCGGTTGCTTCTGAGGCTGGACCTTCTAGAGCAGAGTCCGTTCTTCTATCAAAATCTAGATACTCTGAGACTGACTGAGTGGAGATTGAACGGCTAGTTTTGTCTCCGAGTGGATTCCCTGAGACAGTGTTTGATACTCTCCTTTAGGCGTGCAAGCCTGTTACGAGGTGTATTTAACAAGGTTTGGAGTGCTTATCGCTTTTGGTGTGTAAGGAGTGTGGATTCTCCTGGCATAGAGTGAGGATTCCACATATCCTGCTGTTTGTTCAGGATGGCCTGAAGAAAGGCATGTTGCCTAGTTCCCTTAAGAGTCAGATTTCTTCAGTTTTATTGCACAAAAAGTTGGCTAATTTGCCAGATGTTTAGGAGTTTGTTTAGGTTATTGCCAGAATTAGACCGGTTTTTAAATCTGTTGCTTCTCAATGGATCCTTAACCTTGTTCTTAGTTACCTTTTGAGCCTATGCGTTCTATTGATATTAAGTTACTCACTTGCAAAGTGTTTGCTATTTCCTCTCCTCGTAGAGTGTCGGAACTATCTGCTCTCCAGTGTGACCTGCCTTACTTAGTGTTTCGGTACTGAGGACGAAGCTGGGGTTTTCAAGACACAATGAGTCCACAGATCATCTTAATTACTAATGGGATATTCACCTCCTGGTCGGCAGGAGGCGGCAAAGAGCAGCAGAGCTGTTAAATAGCTCCTCCCTTCCCTCCCACTCCAGTCATTCTCTTTGCCTACGTTAGTGATAGGAAGTGGTAAAGTGAGGTTTTAGAATAAATTCTTCAATCAAGAGTTTATTATTTTAAAGTAGTGCAATATTGTGCTGCTTTGTCCTAGGGTGTAGCCGTAGTCCATATCAGTCTCTTCAGTAGAGCTTTGGTGGCTTTAGAGCAATGGGAACTTGTGGGACATAATTCTCACTGCGTCTCCCATATATTCTTGCTGCCCTGTATGCCTTAGCCTGAGGAAAGATTACTCAACATGCCTCTTTTTCCACAGGTCAATGGGAGGGAGAGGACCTCTTAAGCCTGTGAGCTGCCTTGCTGTCAGGCAGAAGTTAAGGTAAGTGCTACTTTATATATTTTCTGGGGGGGATCCAGGAAGGAGTAAGCACGCCATTATTGTTAAGTGCAATTGGAAAGGCACTTATATTGGGATACAAAGGACTCTCCTATTCTGGATTAGTGTTGAGACAGCATATAAGTGCAGGCACTGGGGCTGGGGATCATTGCTCTGGTGGTTTCACTTTATTCAAGTACCCTTTGCTAACAGAGTGTACTTAGGTGTTAAAACGGAACAGTGTTTTTCCTGCTGATGTGATACGCCCATGATGGGCGGAGCTTCCGACTTTGCGCCAATTCTCTTGCGCTTCGGTCAGTAAGTTATTCAGGCCACATTTTCTGAGGTGCTGTCTGGGAACGCATGGTCCGTGATAGAGCATGCATTTCTAGCACCGGCTGGAATCTGTACTGTAGCGCTCCGGCTTGAGGTTACTTCTGCAGTGCAACGGATCTACAGCGAAGCGGATTGATAATTGCTGAGCAGATACACAGGCTCCCGGTTTTTCCGGTCAGGTAGGAGAACCTCGGCACAGTTGCTGGGGTGCAGAGGTGTTTTTTTCTTTTTATTGCCTTATTTTGGTAGCGAGAAAAACATAATTTATGCTTACCTGATAAATTTATTTCTCTTGTAGTGTATCCAGTCCACGGATCATCCATTACTTATGGGATATTCTCCTTCCCAACAGGAAGTTGCAAGAGTTCACCCACAGCAGAGCTGCTATATAGCTCCTCCCCTAACTGCCATATCCAGTCATTCGACCGAAAACATGCAGAGAAAGGAAAAACCATAGGGTGCAGTGGTGACTAGTTTAAATGAAAAAATTACCTGCCTTAAAATGACAGGGAGGGCCGTGGACTGGATACACTACAAGAGAAATAAATTTATCAGGTAAGCATAAATTATGTTTTCTCTTGTTAAGTGTATCCAGTCCACGGATCATCCATTACTTATGGGATACCAATACCAAAGCTAAAGTACACGGATGAAGGGAGGGACAAGGCAGGAACTTAAACGGAAGAGACCACTGCCTGAAAAAATCCTTTCTCCCAAAAATAGCCTCCAAAGAAGCAAAATATGAAGTGCAGACCAAGACGCCGTCTTGTAAATCTGTTCAACAGAAGCCTCATTTTAAAAAAGGCCCAAGTGAAAGCCACAGCTCTAATAGAATGAGCTGTAATCCCTTCAGGAGGCTGCTGTCCAGCAGTCTCACAAGCTAAACGAATTATGCTTTTAACCAAAAAGAAAGAAAGAGGTTGCTGAAGTCTTTTGACCTCTCCTCTGTCCAGAGTAGACAACAAACCAAGTAAATGTTTGATGAAAATCTGAAGTAGCTTGTAAGAAAAACTTTAAAGCACGAATCACGTCCAAATTGTGTAAACGACGTTCCATCTTTGAAGAAGGATTAGAATACAAGAATGGAACAACACTCTCTTGAGTGATAATCTTGTTGGATACCACCTTAGGTTAAAAACCCAGTCTTGATACACAGGACTACCTTATCCGCACGGAGGACCAGATAAGGAGAATCACATTGTGAAGCAGATAACTCGGAGACTCTACAAGCCGAGGAAATATCTACCAAAAAGGAACATTCCAGGATAAAAAGTTTGATATCTATAGAATGAAAAGGATCACACGGAACTCCTTGAAAAACCTCAATAATCAGGTTTAAGCTCCATGGCGGAGCCATAGGTTTAGACACAGGCTTGGTTCTAACCAAAGCCTGACAAAATGCCTGAACGTCTGGAGAATCTGCCAGACGCTTGTGCAAAAGAATAGACAGAGTAGGAATCTGTCATTTTAAGGAACTAGCTGACAACCCCTTTTCTCAAAATCATCTTGGAGAAAAGATAGTATCCTGGGAATCCGGACTTTACTCCATGAGTAACCCTTGGATTCATATCAATAAGATATTTATGCTATATCTATGTTAAAGTTTGCTAGTGACAGGCTTTCACTTGGAGAAGCCATGTTTCGATAACATCAAGCATTCGGTCTCCAGGCAGTCCATCTCAGAGAAGTTTAATATAGATGGTTGAAAGGACCCTGAGATAGAGGGTCCTGTCTCAGAAGCAGATGATATGATGGAAAGAACGACATGTCCACCAGATCTGCATACCAGGTCCTGCGTGGCCACACAGGCGCTGTTAAAAACACCAAAGCAGTCTCCTGCTTGATCTTGTGCAAAGACCTCCGGAGGGAATTCCCCACTTCCCCGGGAGAAAAGTCTGACGACTTAGAAAATCCACCTCCCAGTTCTCAACACCTGGGATATGGAGAGTTTATAGACAAGAGAGAGTCTCTGTCCAGTGAATTATTTAAAAATGTCTAACATCGCTAGGGAACTTCTGTTCCCCCTTGATGGTTGATGTAAGCCACAGTCGTGATATTGTCCGACTGAATCTGATGTACCTCAGAGTTGCTAACTGAGGCCAAGCCTGAAGAGTATGGAATATCGCTCCCAATTCCAGAATATTTATTAGAAGGAGGGTTTCCTCCTGAGTCTACTATCCCTGAATCTTCAGGGAGTCCCAGACTGTATCCCAACCTAAAAGGTTGACATCTGTTGTAACAACTGTCCCATCTGACCTGCGGAAGGTCATACCCTTGGACAGATGGACCCGAGATAGCCACCAGAGAAGAGAATCTCTGGCCTCTTGGTCCAGATTTAAGAAGGGGACGAATCTGTGTAATCCCCGTTCCATTGACTGAGCATGCATAGTTGCAGCGGTCAGAAATGTAGGCGTGCAAACGGTATTATGTCCCTTGCCGCTACCATTAGGCCGATTACATTCATGTACAGAGCCACCAAAGAGCGCGGATGGAATGAAGAACACGGCAGTAATTTAGAAGCTTTGACAACCTGGACTCCGTCAGGTAAATTTTCATTTCTGCAGAATCTATCAGAGTCCCTAGGAAGGAAACCCTTGAGATTGGGGATAGAGAACTCCTTCCTTGTTCACTTTCCACCCCTGCGATCTCAGAAATGCCAGTACTACATCCATATGAGACTTGGCAATTTGAAGTTCAATGCCTAAATAAGGGGCCACTTCTAAAGATTCTTGGGGCTGTAGTTAACCCAAAGGAAAGAGCAACAAACTGGTAATGCCTGTCTAGCAAGGCAAACCTGAAAAAAACGATGGTGATCCTTATGCATCGTTATGTGAGGAAAAGTATCCTTCAAATCCATTGTAGTCCTCTATTGACTCTCCTGGATCCTAGTTAAGATGGTACAAATAGATGTCATCATAAATGATGAAATTCTAAGGAATTTATTTAAGATCTTTAAATCCAAAATAGGTCTGAAGGTTCCCTCTCCTTGGGAACCACGAACAGATCTGAGAAAAACTCTGACCTTGTTCCTGTCTTGGAACTGGATGGGTCTCGTACACAATGTAAGAATGCCTCTTTCTTTATCTGGTGTGCAGATAATTGTGAAAGGTAAAATCTCCCCTATTTCGAAGGGGAAGCTTTGAAATTCAGAAGATATCTCTGGGATATAATTTCCAATGCCCAGGATCCTGGGCATCTCTTGCCCACGCCTGGGCGAAAAAAAGAAAATCTGCCCCCCACAGGATCCGTTACCGGATAGGGGACCTTTCCTTCATGCTGTCTAAGATGCAGCAGCAGCAGGCTCCTTGGCCTGCTTATCCTTGTTCCAGGTCCGGTTGTCTCCAGACCGTCATGGACTGAGCAAAAGTACCCTCTTGATTTGCCTAAGAGTAAGTTGATGCCACACCTGCCTTGAAGTTTCGAAAGGCACGAAAATTAGACTGTCTTGGCCCTTGATTTGGACCTGTCCTGAAGAAGGGCAAGCCCTTTTCCTCCAGTGATATTAGTAATGATCTCCTTCAAACCAGGCCCTAATAGGGTCTGTCCCCTGAAGGAAAGTTAAGTAGCTTATTTATTAAAGTCACGACAGCTGACCATGAGATAAGCCATAGCGCTCTGCGTGCCAGTATAGTAAAAACTGAATTCTTAGCCGTTAGTTTAGTCAAATAAACAAAGGCATCAGAAACAAAGGAATTGGCTAGCTTAAGTGCTCTTAGCTTGACAAGTATATTCATCCAATGGCGTCGCTACCTGTAAAGCCTCATCCAGAGACTCCAACCAGAACGCCGCAGCAGCAGTGACAGGAGCAATGCATGCAAGGGCTGCAGGATAAAACCTTGTTGAATAAACATTTTCCTAAGGTAACCCTCTAATTTTTTATCCATTGGATCTAAAAAAGCACAACTGTCCTCGACAGGGATAGTGGTACGCTTAGCTAGAGTAGAAACTCTTCTCTCCACCTTAGGGACCGTCTGCCATAAGTCCCGTGTGGTGGCTTCTGTTAGAAACATTTTTCTAAAAATAGGAGGGGAAGAGAACGGCACACCTGGTCTATCCCATTCCTTATTAATAATTTCTGTAAACCTCTTTAGGTATTGGAAAAAACATCAGTACACACCGGCACTGCATAGTATCTATTCAGTTTACACAATTTCTCTAGCACTGTGATTGTAACACAGTCATTCAGAGCTGCTAAAACCTCCCTGAGTAACAAGTGGAGGATCTTAAGCATAAACTTTAAATGTAGAAATATCGGAATCAGGTTAAATCATCTCCCCTGAGTCAAAAATATCACCCACAGTCTGAAGCTCCCCTCAGCTTCTGCATATTGTGAGGCAGTAACAGACATGGTTCTTGACGCATCTGTATGCTCTGTATCTATCCCCAGAGCTATCTCGCTTTCCTTTAATTTCAGGTAGTCTGACTAATACCGCTTCCAGAGTATTATTCATAACTTTCGCCATGTCTTGTAAAATAAACGCTATAAGCGCCCTTGATGTACTAGGCGCCATTTGAGCGTGAATCCCTGGAGCGGGAGTCGAAGAGTCTGACACGTGGGGAGAGTTATTCGGCATAACTTCCCCCTTGACAGAATCCTCTGGTAAAATAAACGCTATGGGCGCCCTTGATGTACTTGGCGCCATTTGAGCGTGAGTCCCTAAAGCGGGAGTCAAAGGGTCTGACACGTGGGGAGAGTTAGTCGGCATAACTTCCCCCTCGACAGAATCCTCTGGTGATAATGTTTTTAAAGACAAAAAATTATCTTTATTGCTTAACATGAAATCAGTACATCTGGTACACATTCTAAGATGGGGTTCCACCATGGCTTTTAAACATAATGAACACAGAGCTTCCTCTATGTCAGACATGTTAGAACAGACTAATAAGCTTGGAAAACACTTTAAATCAAGTTAACAAGCAAATATAAAAAACGTTACTGTGCCTTTAAGAGAAACAAATTTTGTCAAAATTTGAAAAACAGTGGAAAAAAGGCAGTACATCAAACGTAATTTTTACAGTATATGTTATAAGTTAACAGAGCATTGCACCCACTTGCAAATGGATGATTAACCCCTTAATGCAAAAAGCAGATAAAAAAAAACGACAGACGTTTTTTAACAGACGCAACAAAACTGCCACAGCTGAGCTGTGGATTACCTTCCCTATAAACGATTTTGGAAGTCTTTTAGCCCTTTAGAGATGTCCTGTAGTATTCATGGGACTGTTGAGGGAATCTGGATGATTCATTTTGTAATTTTAACTGCGCAAAAAAGCGCTAAATTAGGCCCCTCCCACTCATATTACAACAGTGGGAAGCCTCAGTTAATTGTTTCTATGCAGAATTTAAGTCAGCCATGTGGAAAAATTAGGCCCCAATAAGTTTCATCACCAAACATATGTCAAAAAACGATTAAACATGCCAGCAAATGTTTTAAAACACATTTTTATAAGAGTATATATCTCTATTAATAAGCCTAATACCAGTCGCTCTCACTGCATTTAAGGCTTTACTTACATTACTTCGGTATCAGCAGCATTTTCTTAGTCAATTCCATTTCTTAGAAAAATATTTTACTGCACATACCTTATTTGCAGGAAAACCTGCACGCCATTCCCCCTCTGAAGTACCTCACTCCTCAGAATGTGTGAGAACAGCAAATGGATCTTAGTTACTTCTGCTAAGATCATAGAAAAACGCAGGCAGATTCTTCTTCCAAATACTGCCTGAGATAAACAGCACACTCCGGTGCCATTTAAAAATAACAAACTTTTGATTGAAGAAATAAACTAAGTATAAAACACCACAGTCCTCTCACGACCTCCACCTATGTTGAGGGTTGTAAGAGAATGACTGGATATGGCAGTTAGGGGAGGGGTTATATAGCAGCTCTGCTGTGGGTGAACTCTTGCAACTTCCTGTTGGGAAGGAGAATATCCCATAAGTAATGGATGATCCGTGGACTGGATACACTTAACAAGAGAAAATAACCTTACAGGCCTTAAAGTTAAAAAAGTAGTTACTTTTAAATTAAAGAGACAGTAACGTTTTTTGGTTTTAATTTTTTTTTATCAGATAAAAGGATTAATTGTGTACAGTATGGACCAAGGGGCCTTACAAAATGCTTCTTGTTCCTTGTGTTTTGAAGCAAATGTGGAACCACAAATCCCTTTCTGTCCCACATGTATTGAGAGGACTTTAAATTCTAGGGAAAAGATTTTTTTCAGAGAAAACTTTTCAAAAGCGGATGCTGCCGAGGGTTCTGACGAGGGTCATGTTATGCTGCAGCTTTCTCTCCAAGCGTCCCAAAGTTTACCGCCCGCACAAGCTTAGCCCTGCACGTCTGCTCTAGCGCCCGCTGGAGTTACTTTACATGACAAAGCTTCTCTTATGTCTTGTACCATTTCTGAAGCATTGTCTGCCTTTCCAATGTTGCAGGGCAAACGTAAGAGGAAAACCAGACACTCAGTAAGTTCTTACGCCATTGTTGCAATTTCAGAGGTGCCCTCCCAAGGACACGAGGACGAGGGTAATGATGTAGTATCTGAGGGGGAAATCTCAGATTCATAGAATGCTTTGCCTCTGACGGATTCGGAGGTTGTAACTTTTAGATTTAAACTAGAACACCTCCGCCTATTGCTTAGGGAGGTATTAGTCACTTTGAATGACTGTGACTCCACAGTTGTGGTTATCCCTGAGAAGTCTAGTAAATTGGACAGATACTTTGAGGTTCCTTCTTACTCAAATGTATTTCCAGTTCCAAAGAGAGCTTCGGAGATTATTAATAAGGAATGGGAGAGACCAGGCATTCCTTTTTCTCCTTCTCCTATTTTCAAGAAGATGTTTCCCAAAGCTGACTCTTTTAAGGAAACTTGGCAAACTGTTCATAAGATGGAAGGGGCCGTTTCCACCTTAGCCAAGCGGACTACTATTCCCATAGAGGATAATTGTGCTTTCATGGATCCTATGGATATGAAGTTAGAGGGTCTACTTAAGAAGAATTTATTTTTCACCAGGGCCTGCAGTGGCAACCAGCTACGTGCATTGCTACCGTCACTAGCGCGGTGGCCTATTGGTTTGATGCTCTGTCTGAGTCTCTTAGGACTGAGACTTCCTTGGAACAAATCCAGGACAGGATAAAGGCTCTGAAGCTTGCCAATGCCTTTATTACGGATGCTTCCCTTCAAATTATTAAACTGGGAGCTAAGATTTCGGGTTTCTCTATTCTAGCCCGCAGAGCTTTATGGTTGAAACCTTGGTCTGCGGATGTGCCTTCAAAGTCTAAGCTTCTGGCTATTCCTTACAAGGGGAAGACCTTGTTCGGACCCGTCCTAATGGAAATTATCTCTGATATCACGGGAGGTAAGGGTCATCTTCTCCCTCAAGATAAGAGAAACAAGCAGAAGGGATGACAGAGCAATTTTCGTTCCTTTCGAAATTTCAAGGGAAATTCTTCATCTTCCTCCTCTAAGCAGGAACAATCTAAACCTGCATGGGGACCTAACCAGTCTTGGACTAAGGGAAAGCAATCCTAGAAGCCTGCTATTAAATCCAATACAGCATGAAGGGCATGCCCCCCATCCGGGACTGGATCTTGTAGGGGGCAGACTTTCTTTCTTCGCTCAGGTTTGGGTTCAGAATGTTCAGGATCCCTGGGCAATAGAGATAGTGTCCCAGGGATACAAACTAGAGTTCAAAAGGTTTCCTCCCAGAGGCAGGTTTCTTCTTTCAAGATTATCTGCAAACCAGACAAAGAGAGGCGTTCTTACATTGCGTAAGAGACCTCTCCGCCCTGGGAGTGATTGTTCCTTTTCCAGAACTAGAACAGGTTCAGGGCTTTTATTCCAATCTGTTTGTTGTTCCCAAAAAGGAGGGAACCTTCAGACCTATTTTAGATCTCAAGAGTCTAAACAAACTTCTAAGGGTTCAGTCCTTCAAGATGGAAACTATTCGTTCCAAGATTCCGTTAATCCAGGAGGGTCAATTTATGACAACAGTGGATTTAAAGGACGCGTACCTTCATGTCCCTATTCACAGGGATCATCACAATTCACAGGGATCATCACAAGTTCCTAAGGTTTGCCTTCCAGGTTGGCCACTGCTCCTAGAATTTTTACAAAGGTTCTGGTGTCTCTGTTGGCGGTACTTCAGTCACAGGGCATTGGGGTGGCTTCTTATCTGGATGGCATTCTAGCCCAGGCGCCATCTTTTCAACAAGCAAGATCCCACACAGACATAGTCCTTCAGTCCACTCCCCGGCCGTCAGTGGCTCAGTGTACAGAGGTAGTCGGGCTGATGGTAGCGGCAATGGACATCATCCCGTTTGCTCGGTTCCACCTCAGACCTCTACAGTTAAGCATGCTCAGTCAATGGAGCGAAGATTATGTGGACTTGTCTCCTTGAATAACTCTGGAACAGGAGACAAGGGGCTCCCTTCAATGGTAGTTGTCTCTGGATCACATTTCCCAGGGAATCTACTTTCGCAGACCATCGTGGGTGATTGTGACATCAGACGCCAGTCTTCTAGGGTGGGGAGCAGTCTGGGGCTCCCTAAAGGCTCAGGGAGTTTGGACTCAGCCAGAGGCTATTCTTCCTATAAACATCCTGGAACTGAGAGCGATCTACAATGCTCTCCTGGCCTGGCCTCAGTTAGTCTCTGTCCAGTTTATCAGGTTCCAGTCGGACAACATAACTTCAGTGGCTTACATCAATCATCAGGGAGGAACGAGGAGTTCCTTAGCAATAACAGAAGTAACCAAAATAATTCAGTGGGTGGACGCTCACTGCTGTTACCTATCGGCGATCCACATCCCAGGGGTGGACAACTGGGAGGCGGATTTCTTGAACAGGGAGACTTTTCATCCAGGGGAGTGGGAACTCCATCCGGAAGTGTTTTCCGATCTGATTCTCAAGTGGGCTCAGCCGGAATTGGATCTCATGGCATCCCAACAGAATGCCAAGCTCCCGAGATACGGGTCAAGGTCCAGGGACCCCCAGGCGGATCTGATAGATGCTCTGGCGGTCCCTTGTACCTTTAGTCTAGCACAGTGGTCGCCAACCAGTGGTCCATGGACCACTGGTGGTCCACGAGAAGATGTTGGTGGTCCTTGGCACCATCAAGCAGGAATTAATCTCTTCTGATGGTGTCACCCCCATCGCGCCACAACTCCCTTCAGTTCCTGGCTGGACATCAGTGAAAACGGATAGAGGAGTTAAATTACAATCTCCCTATGCACATTGCGTAGTAATGCGCAACTTGCGTAGCTAGATTGTATTTTTAACTCCTCCTGCCCAGCGCGCTGCTCATAGAAAGATGCTTCCATTCTAAAGCCAGCAGAGGTTGGTATAATCTTGGCTTGAAATAGTTGAATAAAAGTATAGAAAATCTTCAAAAATAATTTCTTGTATTTAATTTATTCTCTTCCCTTTACCTGTCTCTTTGTAGTAGTTTTCCTAATTCCTTCAGATGGACTTACATCACTGTTTGTCTTCCTCCCCTCCATCTTCTTTTTTTTAAATTAAATATTAATTATTTTTCATTCTAATAATTTAACCGCGCACAAAGCCATTCCACCTGAATTCCAGTAATTGCCATCCAGCAGATCAGCCATATCCCACCAGTATTATAGTAATTGCCTGTAACATCAGTTGTGATTAGCTCATATCCATATTGAGAGCTTTCTGATATAAACTTAATTTATGACTCCAATGTCTGTCCATGATCATAAGTAGTTTTTAATAATTCCTAACTGGGGAGGTGACTTGTAAGTCTTGTGGTCCTTTTAAACATAATTCTTTAAATATACACATTATAGGGGTTTGTACCTTTTAAAAAAAAAAAAAAAAAATAATGTTAGTAGTCCACGGGATTCAAAATTGTTAGTTTAGTGGCCCCTGAGGTCCGAAAGGTTGGCGACCCCTGGTCTAGCATACCTATTTCCTCAGTTTGCTCTTGTTCCTTGGGTTATTGCTCGAATCAAAGAGGAGAGAGAGGGCATTGGTGATCCTCATAGTGCCGGCCTGGCCGCGCAGGATTTGGTATGCGGATCTGGTGGAGATGGCATCTCTGCCACCCTGGAGACTTTCGTTGAGGAAGGACCTTCTAATACAAGGACCCTTCCTTCGGCCAAATCTAGTTCCTCTGAAGCCAACTGCTTGGAGATAGAACCCCCTAATTTTATACAAGCGGGGGTTTTCTGATTCGGTCGTAGAGACCATGATTCAGGCACGTAAACCTGTTACTAGAAGGATTTACCATAAGATTTGGCGTAAATATCTCTATTGGTGTGAGTCCAAGGGTTACTCATGGAGTAAGTTTAGGATTCCTAGAATTTTGTCTTTTCTCCAAGAAGGGTTGGAGAAAGGTTTATCGACGAGTTCCCTAAAGGGTCAGATCTCGGCCTTGTCTATTTTGTTACACAAACGTCTGGCGGATGTTTCAGATGTTCAATCTTTTTGTCAGGCCTGTGTTTAAACCAGTTTCCCCTCCATGGAGTCTTAATCTTGTTCTCAAAGTTCTTCAAGGGGCTCCATTTGAGCCTATGCATTCCTTAGATATTGTTATTATCTTGGAAGGTTTTATTTCTTGTTGCTATTTCCTCTGCTAGTAGGGTATCAGAGCTCTCGGCGTTACAGTACGATTCTTCTTACCTTATTTTCCATTCAGACAAGGTAGTTTTACGTACTAAGTTAGGATTTCTTCCTATGGTTGTTTCTGACAAGCAACAACAAACCAAGAGAGATATGAGGGCACCAAACACCTATACAATAATGCTAAAGCAGTCCCGTATCACAGATACCACAGGTAATTACCTATAGTATACCCAGAGTGGTTAGCACAGTCCCTTGGTGGTCATCGGCATAGTATGAGCATATACAATGTATTGTGTTTACGATACAGTCTCACCTCTATTCGGGAGCCTCAGAGGATATCCTCCATGAGAAAGCCGTCCGTCAACTATGTTCCGTCGGCAAACTGCATCAACCACACTTATTTTCTCGGCCTCTGTTATCGTACCTCAACCGGATCTTTTTCAGAGGCGCCGTGTATACACACCCACCAGGGGGCGTGTCCAGATTTCCACTAGACGATCCTCCAACCGGATGGTTCAAACAGCAGTTGCGGTCAACATCATGCCGGAATTCCACCAATCCGAGCTGTTAGTCAAAGCCGCACCTCCTCAGCAATGGCACCACGGTTCTGTGCAGTAGTACTGTCTCAGCGTTCAAACTTGCCAAACACTCCGGGGATATTAGTGGGAAGCAATAAGCAGGGATACTAGCGCTCCTAGGCAAAAATAGTCCACCAAAGCAAAAAAGAAACTGGAGCGCTAGTAAAATATGTAAAACATAACCTTTATTGGTTATTTAAAATTGGACATACAGTCACTATTAGAACAAATAGAGATGGGATAACTCTGGCTGGCAGGCTTACGCGTTTCGGCAAAGCCATAGTCATAGCATACTGATGCCAGCCACAGGTGTGCTTTATATACATAATTGGAAAACACCATTGGAGAAAATTGACATGTTATTAAAAACAACACGCCCAGAGTGCATTTAACCCCTTATGTTCAGTGGGTAACACAGAATACTTTAGACAATTTGAACATAGGTAGTGATGGTTCTTTCTTTCATGTAATTAGCAAGAGTCCATGAGCTAGTGACGTATGGGATATACATTCCTACCAGGAGGGGCAAAGTTTCCCAAACCTTAAAATGCCTATAAATACACCCCTCACCACACCCACAATTCAGTTTTACAAACTTTGCCTCCGATGGAGGTGGTGAAGTAAGTTTGTGCTAGATTCTACGTTGATATGCGCTCCGCAGCAAGTTGGAGCCCGGTTTTCCTCTCAGCGTGCAGTGAATGTCAGAGGGATGTGAGGAGAGTATTGCCTATTTGAATGCAGTGATCTCCTTCTACGGGGTCTATTTCATAGGTTCTCTGTTATCGGTCGTAGAGATTCATCTCTTACCTCCCTTTTCAGATCGACGATATACTCTTATATATACCATTACCTCTGCTGATTCTCGTTTCAGTACTGGTTTGGCTTTCTACAAACATGTAGATGAGTGTCCTGGGGTAAGTAAATCTTATTTTCTGTGACACTCTAAGCTATGGTTGGGCACTTTGTTTATAAAGTTCTAAATATATGTATTCAAACATTTATTTGCCTTGACTCAGAATGTTCAACATTCCTTATTTTTCAGACAGTCAGTTTCATATTTGGGATAAATGCATTTGTTTCAATCATTTTTTCTTACCTTAAAAAATTTGACTTTTTCCCTGTGGGCTGTTAGGCTCGCGGGGGCAGAAAATGCTTCATTTTATTGCGTCATTCTTGGCGCGGACTTTTTTGGCGCAAAAAAAAATTTCTGTTTCCGGCGTCATACGTGTCGCCGGAAGTTGCGTCATTTTTTGGCGTCATTTTTGGCGCCAAAAGCATTTAGGCGCCAAATAATGTGGGCGTCTTTTTTGGCGCTAAAAAATATGGGCGTCACTTTTGTCTCCACATTATTTAAGTCACATTATTTATTGCTTCTGGTTGCTAGAAGCTTGTTCACTGGCATTTTTTTCCCATTCCATAAACTGTCATTTAAGGAATTTGATCAATTTTGCTTTATATGTTGTTTTTTTCTTTTACATATTGCAAGATGTTCCACGTTGCAACTGAGTCAGAAGATACTTCAGGAAAATCACTGCCCAGTGCTGGAGCTACCAAGCTAAGTGTATCTGCTATAAACTTTTGGTATCTGTTTCTCCAGCTGTTGTTTGTATTGCATGTCATGTCAAACTTATTAATGCAGATAAAATTTCCTTTAGTACTGTTACATTACCTGTTGCTGTTCCGTCAACATCTAATTTTCAGAGTGTTCCTGATAACATAAGAGATTTTATTTTTTAAATCCATTAAGAAGGCTATGTCTGTTATTTCTCCTTCTAGTATACATAAAAGTCTTTTAAAACTTCTCTTTTTTCAGATGAATTTTTAAATGAACATCTTCATTCTGATACTGATAATGGTTCTTCTGGTTCAGAGGTTTCTGTCTCAGAGGTTGATGCTGATAAATCTTTGTATTTGTTCAAGATGGAATTTATTCGTTCTTTACTTAAAGAAGTATTATTTGCATTAGAAATAGAGGATTCTGGTCCTCTTGATACTAAATGTAAACGTTTAAATAAGGTTTTTAAATCTCCTGTAGTTATTCCAGAAGTGTTTTATCTCCCTGATGCTATTTCTGAACTAATTTCCAGGGAATGGAATAATTTGGGTAATTTATTTACTCCTTCTAGACGTTTAAGCAATTATATCCTGTGCCATCTGACAGATTAGAGTTTTTTGGGACAAAAATCCCTAAGGTTATGGGGCTGTCTCTACTCCTGCTAATGTACTACTATTCCTACGGCAGATAGTACTTCATTTAAGGATCCTTTAGATAGGAAAATTGAATCCTTTCTAAGAAAAGCTTACTTATGTTCAGGTAATCTTCTTAGACCTGCTATATTTTTAGCGGATGTTGCTGCAGCTTCAACTTTTTGGTTAGAAGCTTTAGCGCAACAAGTAACAGATCATAATTTTATAGCATTATTATTATTCTATAACATGCTAATAATTTTATTGGTGATACCATCTTTTGATATCATTAGAGTTGATGTCAGGTATATGTCTCTAGCTATTTTAGCTAGAAAAGCTTTATGGATTAAACTTGGAATGCTGATATGTCTTCTAAGTCAACTTTGCTTTCCCTTTCTTTCCAGGGTAAATAATCATTTTCGTTCCTTTCCTCACAACAAGGAACAAAAGCCTGATCCTTCATCCTCAGGAGCGGTATCAGTTTGGAAACTATTTCCAGTTTGGAATATATCCAAGCCTTATAGAAACCTATAGCCAGCTCCTAAGTACCTATGAAGGTGCGGCCCTTATTCCAGCTCAGCTGGTATGGGGCAGATTACGTTTTCTTCAAAGAAATTTGGATCAATTCCGTTCTCAATCTCTGGTTTCAGAACATTGTTTCAGAAAGGTACAGAATTGGCTTCAAGTTAAGGCCTCCTGCTAAGAGATTTTTTTTCTTTCCCGTGTCCCAGTTAACACAGCAAAGGCTCAGCATTTCTGAAATGTGTTTCAGATCTAGAGTTGGCTGGAGTATTTATGCCAGTTCCAGTTCTGGAACAGGGGCTGGGGTTTTATTTTATCTCTTCATTGTACCAAAGAAGGTCAATTCCTTCAGACCAGTTCCGGATCTATCATTATTGAATCGTTATGTTAGGATACCAACATTCAAGATGGTTACTGTAGGACTATCCTGCCTTTTGTTTAGCAAGGGCATTATATGTCTACAATAGATTTACAGGATGTGTATCTGCATATTCCGATTCATCCAGATCACTTTTAGTGTCTGAGATTCTCTTTTTAGACAAGCATTACCAGTTTTTTGGCTCTACCGTTTGGCCTAGCCTCAGTTCCAAGAATTTTTTTCAAAGGTTCTCGGTGCCCTTCTTTCTGTAATCAGAGAACAGGGTTTTGGTATTTCCTTATTTGGACGATATCTTGGTACTTGCTCAGTCTTCTCATTTTCGAAGAATCTCATACGAATCGACTTGTGTTGTTTCTTCAAGTTTATGGTTGGAGGATCAATTTACCAATCAATTCATTGATTCCTCAGACAAGGGTAACCTTTTTAGGTTTCTAGATAGATTCAGTGTCTATGACTCTGTCCTTGTCAGACAAGAGAAGTTTAACATTGATATCAGCTTGTCAAAACCTTCAGTCACAATCATTCCCTTTGGTAGCCTTATGCATGGAAATGTTGGGTCTTAGGACTGCCGCATCAGATGCGATCTCCTTTGCTCGTTTTCACATGCGACCTCTTCAGCTCTGTATGCTGAACCAATGGTGCAGGGATTACTCAAAGATATCTCAATTAATATCTTTAAACCGATTTTACGACACTCTGACATGGTGGACAGATCACCATCGTTTAGTTCAGGGGGCTTCTTGTTCTTCCGACCTGGACTATAATCTCAACAGATGCAAGTCTTACAGGTTGGGGAGCTGTGTGGGGGTATCTGACGGCACAAGGGGTTTGGGAATCTCAGGAGGTGAGATTTCCGATCAATATTTTGGAACTCCGTGCAATTTTCAGAGCTCTTCAGTCTTGGCCTCTTCTGAAGAGAGAGTTGTTCGTTTGTTTTCAGATAGACAAATGTCACAACTGTGGCATACATCAATCATCAAGGAGGGACTCACAGTCCTCTGGCTATGAAAGAAGTATCTCGAATTTTGGTTTGGGCGGAATCCAGCTCCTGTCTAATCTCTGCGGTTCATATCCCAGGTATGGACAATTGGAAAGCGGATTATCTCAGTCGCCAAACGTTGCATCCGGGCGAATGGTCTCTTCACCCAGAGGTATTTCTTCAGATTATTCAAATGTGGGAACTTCCAGAAATAGATCTGATGGCTTCTCATCTAAACAAGAAACTTCCCAGGTATCTGTCCAGATCCCGGGATCCTCAGGCGGAGGCAGTGGATGCATTATCACTTCCTTGGAAGTATCATCCTGCCTATATCTTTCCGCCTCTAGTTCTTCTTCCAAGAGTAATCACCAAGATTCTGAAGGAATGCTTGTTTGTTCTGCTGGTAGCTCCGGCATGGCCTCACAGGTTTTGGTATGCGGATCTTGTCCGGATGGCCTCTTGCCAACCGTGGACTCTTCCGTTAAGACCAGACCTTCTGTCTCAAGGTCCTTTTTTCCATCAGGATCTGAAATCCTTAAATTTAAAGGTATGGAGATTGAACGCTTGATTCTTGGTCAAAGAGGTTTCTCTGACTCTATGATTAATACTATGTTTCAGGCTCGTAAATCTGTATCCAGAGAGATATATTATAGAGTCTGGAAGACTTATATTTCTTGGTGTCTTTCTCATCATTTTTCTTGGCATTCTTTTAGAATACCGAGAATATTACAGTTTCTTCAGGATGGTTTAGATAAGGGTTTGTCCGCAAGTTCCTTGAAAGGACAAATCTCTGCTCTTTCTGTTTTTTTTCACAGAAAGATTGCTATTCTTCCTGATATTCATTGTTTTGTACAAGCTTTGGTTCGTATAAAGCCTGTCATTAAGTCGATTTCTCCTCCTTGGAGTTTGAATTTGGTTCTGGGGGCTCTTCAAGCTCCTCCATTTGAACCTATGCATTCATTGGACATTAAATTACTTTATTGGAAAGTTTTGTTCCTTTTGGCCATCTCTTCTGCCAGAAGAGTTTCTGAATTATCTGCTCTTTCTTGTGAGTCTCCTTTTCTGATTTTTCATCAGGATAAGGCGGTGTTGCGAACTTCTTTTGAAATTTTACCTAAGTTGTGAATTCCAACAACATTAGTAGAGACATTGTGGTTCCTTCATTATGTCCTAATCCTAAGAATTCTAAGGAGAAATCGTTGCATTCTTTGGATATTGTTAGAGCTTTGAAATATTATGTTGAAGCTACTAAGTCTTTCCGAAAGACTTCTAGTTTATTTGTTATCTTTTCCGGTTCTAGAAAGGCCAGAAAACTTCTGCCATTTCTTTGGCGTCTTGGTTGAAATCTTTAATTCATCTTGCCTATGTTGAGTCGGGTAAAACTCCGCCTCAGAGGATTACAGCTCATTCTACTAGGTCAGTTTCTACTTCCTGGGCGTTTAGGAATGAAGCTTCGGTTGATCAGATTTGCAAAGCGGCAACTTGGTCCTCTTTGCATACTTTTACCAAATTCTACCATTTTGATGTATTTTCTTCTTCTGAAGCAGTTTTTGGTAGAAAAGTACTTCAGGCAGCGGTTTCAGTTTGAATCTTCTGTTTATATTTTTCATTAAACTTTATTTTGGGTGTGGATTATTTTCAGCAGGAATTGGCTGTCTTTATTTTATCCCTCCCTCTCTAGTGACTCTTGTGTGGAAAGATCCTCATCTTGGGTAGTCATTATCCCATACGTCACTAGCTCATGGACTCTTGCTAATTACATGAAAGAAAACATAATTTATGTAAGAACTTACCTGATAAATTCATTCCTTTCATATTAGCAAGAGTCCATGAGGCCCGCCCTTTTTTGTGGTGGTTATGATTTTTTTGTATAAAGCACAATTATTCCAATTCCTTATTTTATATGCTTTCGCACTTTTTTCTTATCACCCCACTTCTTGGCTATTCGTTAAACTGAATTGTGGGTGTGGTGAGGGGTGTATTTATAGGCATTTTAAGGTTTGGGAAACTTTGCCCCTCCTGGTAGGAATGTATATCCCATACGTCACTAGCTCATGGACTCTTGCTAATATGAAAGAAATGAATTTATCAGGTAAGTTCTTACATAAATTATGTTTCTCCAACATAGGTGTGTCCGGTCCACGGCGTCATCCTTACTTGTGGGATATTCTCCTCCCCAACAGGAAATGGCAAAGAGCCCAGCAAAGCTGGTCACATGATCCCTCCTAGGCTCCGCCTACCCCAGTCATTCTCTTTGCCGTTGTACAGGCAACATCTCCACGGAGATGGCTTAGAGTTTTTTAGTGTTTAACTGTAGTTTTTCATTATTCAATCAAGAGTTTGTTATTTTCAAATAGTGCTGGTACGTACTATTTACTCAGAAACAGAAAAGAGATGAAGAATTCTGTTTGTATGAGGAAAATGATTTTAGCAACCGTAACTAAAATCCATGGCTGTTCCACACAGGACTGTTGAGAGCAATTAACTTCAGTTGGGGGAACAGAGTGCAGTCTCTTACTGCTTGAGGTATGACACATTCTAACAAGACGATGTAATGCTGGAAGCTGTCATTTTCCCTATGGGATCCGGTAAGCCATGTTTATTACGATTGTAAATAAGGGCTTCACAAGGGCTTATTTAAACTGTAGACTTTTTCTGGGCTAAATCGATTGATTATTAACACATATTTAGCCTTGAGGAATCATTTTATCTGGGTATTTTGATATAATAATATCGGCAGGCACTGTTTTAGACACCTTATTCTTTAGGGGCTTTCCCAAAGCATAGGCAGAGTCTCATTTTCGCGCCGGTGTTGCGCACTTGTTTTTGAGAGGCATGGCATGCAGTCGCATGTGAGAGGAGCTCTGATACTTATAAAGGACTTCTGAAGGCGTCATTTGGTATCGTATTCCCCTTTGGGTTTGGTTGGGTCTCAGCAAAGCAGATACCAGGGACTGTAAAGGGGTTAAAGCTTAAAACGGCTCCGGTTCCGTTATTTTAAGGGTTAAAGCTTCCAAAATTGGTGTGCAATATTTTCAAAGCTTTAAGACGCTGTGGTGAAAATTTGGTGAATTTTGAACAATTCCTTCATGTTTTTTCGCAATTGCAGTAATAAAGTGTGTTCAGTTTAAAATTTAAAGTGACAGTAACAGTTTTATTTTAAAACGTTTTTTGTACTTTCTGATCAAGTTTATGCCTGTTTAACATGTCTGAGCTACCAGATAGACTGTGTTCTGAATGTGGGGAAGCCAGAATTCCTATTCATTTAAATAAATGTGATTTATGTGATAATGACAATGATGCCCAAGATGATTCCTCAAGTGAGGGGAGTAAGCATGGTCATTCCCTCCTTCGTCTACACGAGTCTTGCCCACTCAGGAGGCCCCTAGTACATCTAGCGCGCCAATACTCCTTACTATGCAACAATTAACGGCTGTAATGGATAATTCTGTCAAAAACATTTTAGCCAAAATGAACCCTTGTCAGCGTAAGCGTGGCTGCTCTGTTTTAGTTACTGCAGAGCATGACGACGCTGATATTAATATCTCTGAAGGGCCCCTAACCCAATCTGAGGGGGCCAGGGAGGTTTTGTCTGAGGGAGAAATTACTGATTTAGGGAACATTTCTCAGCAGGCTGAATCTGATGTGATTACATTTAAATTTAAATTGGAACATCTCCGCATTTTGCTTAAGGAGGTATTATCCACTCTGGATGATTGTGAAAATTTAGTCATCCCAGAGAAACTATGTAAAATGGACAAGTTCTTAGAGGTGCCGGGGCTCCCAGAAGCTTTTCCTATACCCAAGCGGGTGGCGGACATTGTTAATAAAGAATGGGAAAGGCCCGGTATTCCTTTCGTCCCTCCCCCCATATTTAAAAAATTGTTTCCTATGGTCGACCCTAGAAAGGACTTATGGCAGTCAGTCCCCAAGGTCGAGGGAGCGGTTTCTACTTTAAACAAACGCACCACTATTCCCATAGAGGATAGTTGTGCTTTCAAAGATCCTATGGATAAAAAATTAGAAGGTTTGCTTAAAAAGATGTTTGTTCAGCAGGGTTA
The DNA here is from genome assembly GCF_027579735.1 of Bombina bombina. Lineage (NCBI taxonomy): Eukaryota > Metazoa > Chordata > Amphibia > Anura > Bombinatoridae > Bombina > Bombina bombina. The sequence continues at coordinate 341,057,696 of NC_069499.1, read as the reverse complement.
CCTTCTACAACCCATTTCATGCATTGTCCCTGTCACTACTGCCGCATATTTCTGGTTTGATGAACTGCTTAAGGTGCTCGATAGTGACTCTCCTCCTTATGAGGAGATTATGGACAGAATCAATGCTCTCAAATTGGCTAATTCTTTCACTCTAGACGCCTCTTTGCAATTGGCTAAGTTAGCGGCTAAGAACTCTGGGTTTGCTATTGTGGCGCGCAGAGCGCTTTGGTTGAAATCTTGGTCGGCTGATGCGTCTTCCAAGAACAAGCTACTAAACATTCCTTTCAAGGGGAAAACGTTGTTTGGTCCTGACTTGAAAGAGATTATCTCTGATATCACTGGGGGTAAGGGCCACGCCCTTCCTCAGGATCGGCCTTTCAAGGCAAAAAATAGACCTAATTTTCGTCCCTTTCGTAAAAACGGACCAGCCCAAGGTGCTACGTCCTCTAAGCAAGAGGGTAATTCTTCTCAGGCCAAGCCAGCTTGGAGACCAATGCAAGGCTGGAACAAGGGAAAGCAGGCCAAGAAACCTGCCACTGCTACCAAGACAGCATGAAATATTGGCCCCCGATCCGGGACCGGATCTGGTGGGGGGCAGACTCTCTCTCTTCGCTCAGGCTTGGGCAAGAGATGTTCTGGATCCTTGGGCGCTAGAAATAGTCTCCCAGGGTTATCTTCTGGAATTCAAGGGACTTCCCCCAAGGGGGAGGTTCCACAGGTCGCAGTTGTCTTCAGACCACATAAAAAGACAGGCGTTCTTACATTGTGTAGAAGACCTGTTAATAATGGGAGTGATTCATCCTGTTCCATTAAGAGAACAAGGGATGGGGTTCTACTCCAATCTGTTCATAGTTCCGAAAAAAAAGAGGGAACGTTCAGACCAATCCTAGATCTCAAGATCTTAAACAAATTTCTCAAGGTCCCATCGTTCAAGATGGAAACCATTCGAACTATCCTTCCTTCCATCCAGGAAGGTCAATTCATGACCACGGTGGATTTAAAGGATGCGTATCTACATATTCCTATCCACAAGGAACATCATCGGTTCCTAAGGTTTGCATTCCTGGACAAACATTACCAGTTCGTGGCGCTTCCTTTCGGATTAGCCACTGCTCCAAGGATTTTCACAAAGGTACTAGGGTCCCTTCTAGCGGTGCTAAGACCAAGGGGCATTGCAGTAGTACCTTACCTGGACGACATTCTGATTCAAGCGTCGTCCCTTCCTCAAGCAAAGGCTCACACGGACATTGTCCTGGCCTTTCTCAGATCTCACGGCTGGAAAGTGAACGTGGAAAAGAGTTCTCTATCCCCGTCAACAAGGGTTCCCTTCTTGGGAACAATTATAGACTCCTTAGAAATGAGGATCTTTCTAACAGAGGCCAGAAAAACAAAGCTTCTGGACTCTTGTCGGATACTTCATTCCGTTCCTCTTCCTTCCATAGCTCAGTGCATGGAAGTGATCGGGTTGATGGTGGCGGCGATGGACATAGTTCCTTTTGCGCGCATTCATCTAAGACCATTACAACTGTGCATGCTCAGTCAGTGGAATGGGGACTATACAGACTTGTCTCCGAAGATACAAGTAAATCAGAGGACCAGAGACTCACTCCGTTGGTGGCTGTCCCTGGACAATCTGTCTCAAGGGATGATGTTCCACAGACCAGAGTGGGTCATTGTCACGACCGACGCCAGTCTGATAGGCTGGGGCGCGGTCTGGGGATCCCTGAAAGCTCAGGGTCTTTGGTCTCGGGAAGAATCTCTTCTACCGATAAATATTCTGGAACTGAGAGCGATATTCAATGCGCTCCAGGCCTGGCCCCAGCTTGCGAGGACCAGGTTCATTCGGTTTCAATCAGACAACATGACGACTGTTGCGTACATCAACCATCAGGGGGGAACAAGGAGTTCCCTAGCGATGGAAGAAGTAACCAAAATTATTCTTTGGGCGGAGTCTCACTCCTGCCACCTGTCTGCTATCCACATCCCAGGAGTGGAAAATTGGGAAGCGGATTTTCTGAGTCGTCAGACATTGCATCCGGGGGAGTGGGAACTCCATCCGGAAATCTTTGCCCAAGTCACTCACCTGTGGGGCATTCCAGACATGGATCTGATGGCCTCTCGTCAGAACTTCAAAGTTCCTTGCTACGGGGCCAGATCCAGGGATCCCAAGGCGGCTCTAGTGGATGCACTAGTAGCACCTTGGACCTTCAAACTAGCTTATGTGTTCCCGCCATTTCCTCTCATCCCCAGGCTGATAGCCAGGATCAAGCAGGAGAGGGCGTCGGTGATTTTGATAGCTCCTGCGTGGCCACGCAGGACTTGGTATGCAGATCTGGTGAATATGTCATCGGCTCCACCTTGGAAGCTACCTTTGAGACGAGACCTTCTTGTTCAGGGTCCGTTCGAACATCCGAATCTGGTTTCACTCCAGCTGACTGCGTGGAGATTGAACGCTTGATTTTATCGAAGCGAGGGTTCTCAGATTCTGTGATCGATACTCTTGTTCAGGCCAGAAAGCCTGTGACTAGAAAGATTTACCACAAAATTTGGAAAAAATATATCTGTTGGTGTGAATCTAAAGGATTCCCTTGGGACAAGGTTAAGATTCCTAGGATTCTATCCTTCCTTCAAGAAGGATTGGAAAAAGGATTATCGGCAAGTTCCCTGAAGGGACAGATTTCTGCCTTGTCGGTATTACTTCACAAAAAGCTGGCAGCTGTGCCAGATGTTCAAGCCTTTGTTCAGGCTCTGGTTAGAATCAAGCCTGTTTACAAACCTTTGACTCCTCCTTGGAGTCTCAATTTAGTTCTTTCAGTTCTTCAGGGGGTTCCGTTTGAACCCTTACATTCCGTTGATATTAAGTTATTATCTTGGAAAGTTTTGTTTTTAGTTGCGATTTCTTCTGCTAGAAGAGTCTCAGAATTATCTGCTCTGCAGTGTTCTCCTCCTTATCTGGTGTTCCATGCAGATAAGGTGGTTTTACGTACTAAACCTGGTTTTCTTCCAAAAGTTGTTTCTAACAAAAACATTAACCAGGAGATTATCGTACCTTCTCTGTGTCCAAGACCAGTTTCAAAGAAGGAACGTTTGTTGCACAATTTGGATGTTGTTCGCGCTCTAAAATTCTATTTAGATGCTACAAAGGATTTTAGACAAACATCTTCCTTGTTTGTTGTTTATTCAGGTAAAAGGAGAGGTCAAAAAGCAACTTCTACCTCTCTCTCTTTTTGGTTTAAAAGCATCATCAGATTGGCTTACGAGACTGCCGGACGGCAGCCTCCCGAAAGAATCACAGCTCATTCCACTAGGGCTGTGGCTTCCACATGGGCCTTCAAGAACGAGGCTTCTGTTGATCAGATATGTAGGGCAGCGACTTGGTCTTCACTGCACACTTTTACCAAATTTTACAAGTTTGATACTTTTGCTTCTTCTGAGGCTATTTTTGGGAAAAAGGTTTTGCAAGCCGTGGTGCCTTCCATTTAGGTGACCTGATTTGCTCCCTCCCTTCATCCGTGTCCTAAAGCTTTGGTATTGGTTCCCACAAGTAAGGATGACGCCGTGGACCGGACACACCTATGTTGGAGAAAACAGAATTTATGTTTACCTGATAAATTTCTTTCTCCAACGGTGTGTCCGGTCCACGGCCCGCCCTGGTTTTTTTAATCAGGTCTGATATTTTATTTTCTTTAACTACAGTCACCACGGTACCATATGGTTTCTCCTATGCAAATATTCCTCCTTAACGTCGGTCGAATGACTGGGGTAGGCGGAGCCTAGGAGGGATCATGTGACCAGCTTTGCTGGGCTCTTTGCCATTTCCTGTTGGGGAGGAGAATATCCCACAAGTAAGGATGACGCCGTGGACCGGACACACCGTTGGAGAAAGAAATTTATCAGGTAAACATAAATTCTGTTTTTTTCTATAGATACACATATATATATATATATATACAATGCAAGAAATAATGCAATTAGTTTAATATGTGTACACAAACATCCGTACACCATAAATCATATATTTGCATAAGTTAGGAATGAACTCATGTTATGAGAAATGTAGACCACGGATAACCTCCTTAGCAAAGTATTTGTATTTTTCACGTAGCACTTATTGTAAGAAGGAAAAAACAGTGAGTAAATACAACTTCCTGAATACTGTGCAATGTTGTAAATATTGCACTTATCTCTACAGGTACGTGTATGTGTATATGTATGAATGAACACTCACGGTGGAAACTAATTTAATTTAAATATTCCACTGCACTGTCCTGTTAGTAGTAAGACTACATGTGGATGGAGTGGTGTATATACTCTCAAATATGTACATACTTGAATATGTAGATACTGCATACAGAGGGCAGTATATAACAGGCGTACCAACAACTATTTTCTCTAGTGTGGCATCATATTTCTATATATCTGTCTAGAGACCAGTTCTGATACAAAGGAAATGATTTTATATAGTTATATATAGCCAAAAGCTACAATAGTCGATCTAAACTATGATTTAAAGATCTAAACTATGATCTAAGGTGAAATGCATATATTTATATAGATGGGGGTAGTAGATATATATATATATATATATATATATATATATATATATATATATATATATATATAATTCTGCACTCAGTGTGTATATATATATATATATATATATATATATATATATATACACACTGAGTGCAGAATTATTAGGCAAATGAGTATTTTGACCACATCATCCTCTTTATGCATGTTGTCTTACTCCAAGCTGTATAGGCTCGAAAGCCTACTACCAGTTAAGCATATTAGGTGATGTGCATCTCTGTAATGAGAAGGGGTGTGGTCTAATGACATCAACACCCTATATCGGGTGTGCATAATTATTAGGCAACTTCCTTTCCTTTGGCAAAATGGGTCAAAAGAAGGACTTGACAGGCTCAGAAAAGTCAAAAATAGTGAGATATCTTGCAGAGGGATGCAGCACTCTTAAAATTGCAAAGCTTCTGAAGCGTGATCATCAAACAATCAAGCGTTTCATTCAAAATAGTCAACAGGGTCGCAAGAAGCGTGTGGAAAAACCAAGGCGCAAAATAACTGCCCATGAACTGAGAAAAGTCAAGCGTGCAGCTGCCAAGATGCCACTTGCCACCAGTTTGGCCATATTTCAGAGCTGCAACATCACTGGAGTGCCCAAAAGCACAAGGTGTGCAATACTCGGAGACATGGCCAAGGTAAGAAAGGCTGAAAGACGACCACCACTGAACAAGACACACAAGCTGAAACGTCAAGACTGGGCCAAGAAATATCTCAAGACTGATTTTTCTAAGGTTTTATGGACTGATGAAATGAGAGTGAGTCTTGATGGGCCAGATGGATGGGCCCGTGGCTGGATTGGTAAAGGGCAGAGAGCTCCAGTCCGACTCAGACGCCAGCAAGGTGGAGGTGGAGTACTGGTTTGGGCTGGTATCATCAAAGATGAGCTTGTGGGGCCTTTTCGGGTTGAGGATGGAGTCAAGATCAACTCCCAGTCCTACTGCCAGTTTCTGGAAGACACCTTCTTCAAGCAGTGGTACAGGAAGAAGTCTCCATCCTTCAAGAAAAACATGATTTTCATGCAGGACAATGCTCCATCACACGCGTCCAAGTACTCCACAGCGTGGCTGGCAAGAAAGGGTATAAAAGAAGAAAATCTAATGACATGGCCTCCTTGTTCACCTGATCTGAACCCCATTGAGAACCTGTGGTCCATCATCAAATGTGAGATTTACAAGGAGGGAAAACAGTACACCTCTCTGAACAGTGTCTGGGAGGCTGTGGTTGCTGCTGCACGCAATGTTGATGGTGTACAGATCAAAACACTGACAGAATCCATGGATGGCAGGCTTTTGAGTGTCCTTGCAAAGAAAGGTGGCTATATTGGTCACTGATTTGTTTTTGTTTTGTTTTTGAATGTCAGAAATGTATATTTGTGAATGTTGAGATGTTATATTGGTTTCACTGATAAAAATAAATAATTGAAATGGGTATATTTGTTAAATGGTTTTTTGTTAAGTTGCCTAATAATTATGCACAGTAATAGTCACCTGCACACACAGATATCCCCCTAAAATAGCTATAACTAAAAACTACTTCCAAAACTTTTCAGCTTTGATATTAATGAGTTTTTTGGGTTCATTGAGAACATGGTGGTTGTTCAATAATAAAATTAATCCTCAAAAATACAACTTGCCTAATGATTCTGCACTCCCTGTATATGTATGTAGCACTCACTCACTGTGGCTATAGATGAGATAAAGGTGATAATAAGAATATTGGACCATATCACTATACTGAACTTGAGAGGCAGGGTATTAACGCAGACCCCAGAGTAGAGGGGGGGGGGGGGGAGAGAAAAGAAAGGAATCAGGGATGGAGGAGTTTTTAAGGCGATAGTCCAATGGACCAGAGACCCTGGGGGGGGGGGTTTGGGATCATTCCCAATAGTTTGAGATCAAACTCTGAGTTCAATCCTCTTGGTATTCTAGTATCCATCTTAAATATCCATAGCATCTCTCTCTTAGTTAGTGCTACTTCACGATCCCCCCCTCGTTTTGGTCTCAATACCATATCTATAGGTTGCCAAGAAAAACAGGTTAAGTTCTTATGGATTTCGGCAAAGTGGTGCACCAAGGGAGTAGTGGCTTTTCCAACTCTGATTATAGATAGATGCTCAGTGATCCTGGTTTTGATCTCCCTAGTGGTGAGCCCTATGTACTGTTTTCCACATGCAGTACACGTAATGCAGTAAATGACAAAAGTAGATGTACAATTCAGGCAGAAATTAATTTCATAAGTTTTTTTCTGTCACACTGGAGGTGAAATATTCTGACACAATCGGATACTCACATGCTCCACATCTGGAGCTACCACATCTGTAGGAGCCTTTACAACTTAGCCAGGCACTGCCTTGGAGAGTCGTCTTAGGCAAGACCGTGGGAGAAAGTATATTACCCAGGTATCGATTTCGTCTGTACTAACACCTGAGCCCTTCCTTGACACACTGTATGAGTCTGTCATCTGCAATTAACATTCCAAAATGGTGTTTGACAATGTTGCAGATTTCCTCATATTGAGCGCTATATTCGGTGACAAATGTTACACCCTTCTGTGCCCCTTTACCTTCTTTAGGCTGTTTATCTGAGTAATTCACACCTGTTTAGCTTTTCTACCTCTTTGTGTGCCCTGTTCACAACTCTTTTTGGGTAGCCTCTTTAAAAGAGGCGTTTTTTTACTTCCATCATTTGTATTATACTTTCTCTAGTATCAAAGCAGTTCCGTTTTGCTCGCATGAGCTGCCCTTTGGCTATCGCATACGGCACGTGTTTGGGGTGGCAACTCCTGGCATGCAGCAGAGAGTTCCCTGATATGGGTTTCCTGTATAGGCTCGTCTCAACCGAGCCTCCAGGGTTGCCATTTAGTACTATATCCAGAAAGTTAATCTTAGTATGTTGGATCTCACTAGTTAACTTTAGACCAATCTCATTGACATTAAGTTTTCCTAGAAAAGTCTCTAGATCATCATGGTTGCCACACCATATCAGAATCAGATCATCGATAAAGCATTGATAAAAGATGATAGAACCACGTTGGGGGTTCTCATCTCCAAAGATGTGGTACAGCTCCCACCAACCCATAAATAGGTTGGCATAGGAGGGGGCAAATTTGGCCCCCATTGCCGTCCCACATCTCTGGAGATAAAACACCCCCTCAAACTCAAAAAAGTTATGTCAATAAGAACTCGGCCACTTGCAGTATATATGTTTGGAAGTCCTTGGTGAAGGAAGATTAATTTCTGAGAAAGAATGATAGTGCTTCCAGTCCCTTGGAGTGTGGAATGGAGGAGTATAGGGCTGTTACGTCTATGGTGACCCATAGGTAATTTCCTTCCACCCATGTAACATTTTCAACTAGGTTCATGAGATGCTTAGTATCCCTAAGGAAACTAGGAAGAGCTATAACAAATGGACAAAGAATCATGTTTAACCATTCGGACAGCCGTTCAAACAGTCGTTTGAACAGTGACCCTATACCACTGACTATCGGACGTCCTTTTACGTCTGTAAGAGACTTATTATGCACCTTTGGGAGTTGATGGAACACAGGGGTGACCGGATGTTCAACAAATAAGTATGACAAGGTGTCACTGTCAATAAAACCACTCTCTACTCCCTCATCCAAAAGGTGCATAAGTTCTCTCTTGAAGCGATAGGTGGGGTTGGCTGGTAGTACTGAATAACAGTTTCTGTCATTTAGTTGGCAGAGGGCCTCATTGATGTATTGGGCCCTATTCATTACCACCACCGAGCCACCCTTGTCCGCATTTTTTATGACCAGATCCTGATTATTAGCTAAAGAGGTTAGAGCCTCTCTTTCAGCTCTACTTAAATTATCTGGGGTATTTTTTGTGGAGTCAGCTAAAAGCTTCAAATCATTCTCGACTCTTTTGTAGAATTTCTCTACCACTTGACCCCTACTATGTACTGGATAGAACTTTGAGGGAGGCTTCAAGTTCCTTACTCTGTTTGTATCTTGCAAAGATTCAGTTCTATTGCTTTCAACCAAAAGACTGTTGAGTGATACCAAGTCACATGATTCAGGGAATGTAAGATTGATATTTAAATTGGTTGTGACCCAATGGGTACCTTGTTCCACATTGGGTGACCTAGTATTATCGCCTGAAAAATGACCCTTGAGTGTTATATTGCGGATTAATCGGTTTACATCAATTACCGTGCGAAAAAGATTGAAATTAGTAGTGGGCACAAATCTCAAACCAAGACTCAATACGCGTATTTGGGTATCGGATAATACTATGTCAGAGAGATTTATGACACGTCATTTGTATTTTGTTTGATTCCTCGTCTCCCTTAGCCTGTATCCTACTTTCTCCTGACCTGATGTCCCCCCCTGTCTGGGTTGCTCTGGGGTAAGGAAAAAACCTGTTGTAGGTGTTCCTGTCCAATGTCTGAATTAATGGATTTGTCCAATCGCTTATCAGTCTCATTTGTTTTCATTTGGGCCTTTGCTGGTTCACTAGCTTTGTATTTACTCCCTGTATCTCCCTTTTTCTTAGTCTGATCTGATCCTGAGTTCTTATGTGGTGCTGCCTGGGTAGCTGTTACCTCACTTTGGTTGTGTTTAAGGATACTGGTCTCTAGACAGATATATAGATATATGATGCCACACTAGAGAAAATAGTTGTTGGTACGCCTGTTATATACTGCCCTCTGTATGCAGTATCTACATATTCAAGTATGTACATATTTGAGAGTATATACACCACTCCATCCACATGTAGTCTTACTACTAACAGGACAGTGCAGTGGAATATTTAAATTAAATTAGTTTCCACCGTGAGTGTTCATTCATACATATACACATACACGTACCTGTAGAGATAAGTGCAATATTTACAACATTGCACAGTATTCAGGAAGTTGTATTTACTCACTGTTTTTTCCTTCTTACAATAAGTGCTACGTGAAAAATACAAATACTTTGCTAAGGAGGTTAACCGTGGTCTACATTTCTCAACTTATGCAAATATATGATTTATGGTGTACGGATGTTTGTGTACACATATTAAAGTAATTGCATTATTTCTTGCATCGTATATATATATATATATGTGTATCTATAGAAAAAGAACCATCACTACCTATGTTAAAATTGTCTAAAGTATTCCGTTTCACCCACTGAACATAAGGGGTTAAATGCATTCTGGGTGTGTTGTTTTTAATAACATGTCAATTTTATCCAATGGTGGTGTTCCAATTATGTATATAAAGCACACCTGTGGCTGGCATCAGTATGCTATGACTACGGCTTTGCCGAAACGCGTAGGCATGCCAGCCAGAGGTATCCCATCTCTATTTGTTCTAATAGTGACTGTATGTCCAATTTTAAATAACCAATAAAGGTTATGTTTTACATATTTTACTAGCGCTCCAGTTTCTTTTTTGCTTTGGTGGACTGTTTCTGACAAGAACATTAATCAGGAGATTGTTGTTCCTTCTTTGTGTCCTAATCCTTGTTCTCAAAAGGAACATTTTCTACACAATTTGGATGTGGTCCGTGCTTTAAAGTTTTTTAACTTGGAGGCGACTAAGGACTTTCGTCAGTTGTCGTCTTTGTCATTTTTTTTGGAAAACGTAAGGGACAGAAAGCTACAGCAACTTCTCTTTCTGAAAAGTATCATACATTTTGCTTATGAGACTGCTGGACAGCAGCCTCCTGAGAGAATTACGGCTCATTCCACGAGGGCTGTCGCTTCCTCATGGGCATTCAAAAATGAAGCTTCTGTGGAACAGATTAGCAAGGCTGCAACTTGGTCCTCTCTGCACACTTTTTCAAAATTCTATAAATTTGACACTTTTGCCTCGGCTGAGGCTGCTTTTGGGAGAAAGGTTCTTCAAGCAGTGGTGCCTTCCGTTTAGGTTCCCTGTCTTGTCCCTCCTGTATCATCTGTGACTCTAGCTTTGGTATTGGATCCCATTAGTAATTAAGATGATCCGTGGACTCATCGTGTCTTAAAAAAGAAAAGAAAATTTATGCTTACCTTATAAATTTATTTCTTTTTTGACACGATGAGTCTACGTCCCGCCCTGTTCTTGTATGACAGGTTGTTGGTTATTATAAAGTCAGACACCTCTGCACCTAGGCTTTTCCTTTCTTTCCTTAATTTCGGTCGAATGACTGGAGTGGGAGGGAAGGGAGGAGCTATTTAACAGCTCTGCTGTGGTGCTCTTTGCCACCTCCTGCTGACCAGGAGGTGAATATCCCATTAGTAATTAAGATGATCCATGGACTCATTGTGTCAAAAAAGAAATACATTTATCAGGTAAGCATAAATTTTCTTTTTACCTAAGGTCGTTTCAACCCATAATATCAACCAGGAAATTGCTGTTCCGTTTCTTTGTCCCAATATTTCCTCTTCCAAGGAGAGGTTGTTACATAATTTGTGGTTAGAGGGTTAAAGTTTTAACTTTACGCTACCAAGGACTTTCATCAGTTCTCTTCCTTGTTTGTCCTTTTTTCTGGTAAGCGCAAGGGTCAGAAGGCTTTAGCCGTTTCTCTTTTCTTCTGGCTACGAAGCCTGATTCTCATGGCTTACACAGAAGTGGGTCAGCAGTCTCCATCCCGAATTATGGCATATTCTACCTGTGCGGTGTCTGCTGCTTGGGCCTTCAAGAATGAGTCTTCAGTTGAACAGATTTGCAAGGCTGCTACCTGGTGTTTCTTACACACTTTCACAAAATTCTACAGATGTTTTCTTTCATGTAATTAGCAAGAGTCCATGAGCTAGTGACGTATGGGATATACATTCCTACCAGGAGGGGCAAAGTTTCCCAAACCTCAAAATGCCTATAAATACACCCCTCACCACACCCACAATTCAGTTTTACAAACTTTGCCTCCGATGGAGGTGGTGAAGTAAGTTTGTGCTAGATTCTACGTTGATATGCGCTCCGCAGCAAGTTGGGGCCCGGTTTTCCTCACAGAGTGCAGTGAATGTCAGAGGGATGTGAGGAGTATTGCCTATTTGAATGCAGTGATCTCCTTCTAAGGGGTCTATTTCATAGGTTCTCTGTTATCGGTCGTAGAGATTCATCTCTTACCTCCCTTTTCAGATCGACGATATACTCTTATATATACCATTACCTCTACTGATTCTCGTTTCAGTACTGGTTTGGCTATCTACTATATGTAGATGAGTGTCCTGGGGTAAGTAAGTCTTATTTTTTGTGACACTCCTAGCTATGGTTGGGCACTTTGTTTATAAAGTTCTAAATATATGTATTCAAACATTTATTTGCCTTGACTCAGAATGTTCAACTTTCCTTATTTTTCAGACAGTCAGTTTCATATTTGGGATAATGCATTTTAATTTAACATTTTTTCTTACCTTAAAATTTGACTTTTTCCCTGTGGGCTGTTAGGCTCGCGGGGGCTGAAAATGCTTCATTTTATTGCGTCATTCTTGGCGCGGACTTTTTTGGCGCAAAAATTCTATTTTCTTTCATGTAATTAACAAGAGTCCATGAGCTAGTGACGTATGGGATATACATTCCTACCAGGAGGGGCAAAGTTTCCCAAACCTTAAAATGCCTATAAATACACCCCTCACCACACCCACAAATCAGTTTTACAAACTTTGCCTCCAAGGGAGGTGGTGAAGTAAGTTTGTGCTAGATTCTACGTTGATATGCGCTCCGCAGCAAGTTGGAGCCCGGTTTTCCTCTCAGCGTGCAGTGAATGTCAGAGGGATGTGAAGAGAGTATTGCCTATTGAATGCAGTGATCTCCTTCTACGGGGTCTATTTCATAAGGTTCTCTGTTATCGGTCGTAGAGATTCATCTCTTACCTCCCTTTTCAGATCGACGATATACTCTTATATTTACCATTTCCTCTACTGATTCTCGTTTCAGTACTGGTTTGGCTTTCTACAAACATGTAGATGAGTGTCCTGGGGTAAGTAAGTCTTAAACTTTTGGTATCTGTTTCTCCAGCTGTTATTTGTATTGCATGTCATGTCAAACTTATTAATGCAGATAAAATTTCCTTTAGTACTGTTACATTACCTGTTGCTGTCCGTCAACATCTAATTTTCAGAGTGTTCCTGATAACATAAGAGATTTTATTTTTTAAATCCATTAAGAAGGCTATGTCTGTTATTTCTCCTTCTAGTATACATAAAAGTCTTTTAAAACTTCTCTTTTTTTCAGATGAATTTTTAAATGAACATCATCATTCTGATACTGATAATGGTTCTTCTGGTTCAGAGGTTTCTGTCTCAGAGGTTGATGCTGATAAATCTTTGTATTTGTTCAAGATGGAATTTATTCGTTCTTTACTTAAAGAAGTGTTATTTGCATTAGAAATAGAGGATTCTGGTCCTCTTGATACTAAATGTAAACGTTTAAATAAGGTTTTTAAATCTCCTGTAGTTATTCCAGAAGTGTTTTATCTCCCTGATGCTATTTCTGAAGTAATTTCCAGGGAATGGAATAATTTGGGTAATTTATTTACTCCTTCTAGACGTTTAAGCAAATTATATCCTGTGCCATCTGACAGATTAGAGTTTGTTGGGACAAAAATCCCTAAGGTTATGGGGCTGTCTCTACTCCTGCTAATGTACTACTATTCCTATGGCAGATAGTACTTCATTTAAGGATCCTTTAGATAGGAAAATTGATTCCTTTCTAAGAAAAGCTTACTTATGTTCAGGTAATCTTCTTAGACCTGCTATATTTTTAGCGGATGTTGCTGCAGCTTCAACTTTTTTGGTTAGAAGCTTTAGCGCAACAAGTAACAGATCATAATTTTATAGCATTATTATTATTCTATAACATGCTAATAATTTTATTGGTGATACCATCTTTTGATATCATTAGAGTTGATGTCAGGTATATGTCTCTAGCTATTTTAGCTAGAAAAGCTTTATGGATTAAACTTGGAATGCTGACATGTCTTCTAAGTCAACTTTGCTTTCCCTTTCTTTCCAGGGTAAATAATCATTTCGTTCCTTTCCTCACAACAAGGAACAAAAGCCTGATCCTTCATCCTCAGGAGCGGTATCAGTTTGGAAACTATTTCCAGTTTGGAATATATCCAAGCCTTATAGAATCCTATAGCCAGCTCCTAAGTACCTATGAAGGTGCGGCCCTTATTCCAGCTCAGCTGGTATGGGGCAGATTACGTTTTCTTCAAAGAAATTTGGATCAATTCCGTTCTTAATCTCTGGTTTCAGAAACATTGTTTCAGAAAGGTACAGAATTGGCTTCAAGTTAAGGCCTTCTGCTAAGAGATTCTTTTCTTTCCCGTGTCCCAATTGACACAGCAAGGCTCAGTATTTCTGAAATGTGTTTCAGATCTAGAGTTGGCTGGAGTATTTATGCCAGTTCCAGTTCTGGAACAGGGGCTGGGGTTTTATTTTATCTCTTCATTGTACCAAAGAAGGTCAATTCCTTCAGACCAGTTCTGGATCTATCATTATTGAATCGTTATGTTAGGATACCAACATTCAAGATGGTTACTGTAGGACTATCCTGCCTTTTGTTTAGCAAGGGCATTATATGTCTACAATAGATTTACAGGATGTGTATCTGCATATTCCGATTCATCCAGATCATTTTTAGTGTCTGAGATTCTCTTTTTAGACAAGCATTACCAGTTTTGTGGCTCTACTATTTGGCCTAGCCTCAGTTCCAAGAATTTTTTTCAAAGGTTCTCGGTGCCCTTCTTTCTGTAATCAGAGAATAGGGTTTTGGTATTTCCTTATTTGGACGATATCTTGGTACTTGCTCAGTCTTCTCATTTTCGAAGAATCTCATACGAATCGACTTGTGTTGTTTCTTCAAGTTCATGGTTGGAGGATCAATTTACCAATCAGTTTATTGATTCCTCAGACAAGGGTAACCTTTTTAGGTTTCTAGATAAATTCAGTGTCTATGACTCTGTCCTTGTCAGACAAGAGAAGTTTAACATTGATATCAGCTTGTCAAAACCTTCAGTCACAATCATTCCCTTTGGTAGCCTTATGCATGGAAATGTTGGATCTTAGGACTGCCGCATCAGATGCGATCTCCTTTGCTCGTTTTCACATGCGACCTCTTCAGCTCTATATGCTGAACCAATGGTGCAGGGATTACTCAAAGATATCTCAATTAATATCTTTAAACCGATTTTACGACACTCTCTGACATGGTGGACAGATCACCATCGTTTAGTTCAGGGGGCTTCTTTGTTCTTCCGACCTGGACTATAATCTCAACAGATACGAGTCTTACAGGTTGGGGAGCTGTGTGGGAGTATCTGACGGCACAAGGGGTTTGGGAATCTCAGGAGGTGAGATTTCCGATCAATATTTTGGAACCCCGTGCAATTTTCAGAGCTCTTCAGTCTTGGCCTCTTCTGAAGAGAGAGTTGTTCATTGTTTTCAGATAAGACATTGTCACAACTGTGGCATACATCAATCATCAAGGAGGGACTCACAGTCCTCTGGCTATGAAAGAAGTATCTCGAATTTTGGTTTGGGCGGAATCCAGCTCCTGTCTAATCTCTGCGGTTTATATCCCAGGTATGGACAATTGGAAAGCGGATTATCTCAGTCGCCAAACGTTGCATCCGGGCGAATGGTCTCTTCACCCAGAGGTATTTCTTCAGATTGTTCAAATGTGGGAACTTCCAGAAATAGTTCTGATGGCTTCTCATCTAAACAAGAAACTTCCCAGGTATCTGTCCAGATCCCGGGATCCTCAGGCGGAGGCAGTGGATGCATTTTCACTTCCTTGGAAGTATCATCCTGCCTATATCTTTCCGCCTCTAGTTCTTCTTCCAAGAGTAATCTCCAAGATTCTGAAGGAATGCTCGTTTGTTCTGCTGGTAGCTCCGGCATGGCCTCACAGGTTTTGGTATGCGGATCTTGTCCGGATGGCCTCTTGCCAACCGTGGACTCTTCCGTTAAGACCAGACCTTTTGTCTCAAGGTCCTTTTTTCCATCAGGATCTGAAATCCTTAAATTTAAAGGTATGGAGATTGAACGCTTGATTCTTGGTCAAAGAGGTTTCTCTGACTCTGTGATTAATACTATGTTACAGGCTCGTACATCTGTATCCAGAGAGATATATTATAGAGTCTGGAAGACTTATATTTCTTGGTGTCTTTCTCATCATTTTTCTTGGCATTCTTTTAGAATACCGAGAATATTACATTTTCTTCAGGATGGTTTAGATAAGGGTTTGTCCGCAAGTTCCTTGAAAGGTCAAATCTCTGCTCTTTCTGTTCTTTTTCACAGAAAGATTGCTATTCTTCCTGATATTCATTGTTTTGTACAAGCTTTGGTTTGTATAAAGCCTGTCATTAAGTCAATTTCTCCTCCTTGGAGTTTGAATTTGGTTCTGGGGGCTCTTCAAGCTCCTCCATTTGAACCTATGCATTCATTGGATATTAATTACTTTCTTGGAAAGTTTTGTTCCTTTTGGCCATCTCTTCTGCCAGAAGAGTTTCTGAATTATCTGCTCTTTCTTATGAGTCTCCTTTTCTGATTCTTCATCAGGATAAGGCGGTGTTGCGAACTTCTTTTGAATTTTTACCTAAAGTTGTGAATTCCAACAACATTAGTAGAGAAATTGTGGTTCCTTCATTATGTCCTAATCCTAAGAATTCTAAGGAGAAATCGTTGCATTCTTTGGATGTTGTTAGAGCTTTGAAATATTATGTTGAAGCTACGAAATCTTTCTGTAAGACTTCTTGTCTATTTGTTATCTTTTCCGGTTCTAGGAAAGGCCAGAAAGCTTCTGCCATTTCTTTGGCATCTTGGTTGAAATCTTTAATTCATCTTGCCTATGTTGAGTCGGGTAAAATTCCGCCTCAGAGAATTACAGCTCATTCTACTAGGTCAGTATCTACTTCCTGGGCGTTTAGGAATGAAGCTTCGGTTGACCAGATCTGCAAAGCAGCAACTTGGTCCTCTTTGCATACTTTTACTAAATTCTACCATTTTGATGTATTTTCTTCTTCTGAAGCAGTTTTTGGTAGAAAAATACTTCAGGCAGCGGTTTCAGTTTGAATCTTCTGCTTATGTTTTTTGTTAAACTATTATTTTGGGTGTGGATTATTTTCAGCAGGAATTGGCTGTCTTTATTTTATCCCTCCCTCTCTAGTGACTCTTGTGTGGAAAGATCCACATCTTGGGTAGTCATTATCCCATACGTCACTAGCTCATGGACTCTTGTTAATTACATGAAAGAAAACATAATTTATGTAAGAACTTACCTGATAAATTCATTTCTTTCATATTAACAAGAGTCCATGAGGCCCACCCTTTTTTGGGGTGGTTATGATTTTTTTGTATAAAGCACAATTATTCCAATTCCTTATTTTATATGCTTCGCACTTTTTTTCTTATCACCCCACTTCTTGGCTATTCGTTAAACTGATTTGTGGGTGTGGTGAGGGGTGTATTTATAGGCATTTTAAGGTTTGGGAAACTTTGCCCCTCCTGGTAGGAATGTATATCCCATACGTCACTAGCTCATGGACTCTTGTTAATATGAAAGAAATGAATTTATCAGGTAAGTTCTTACATAAATTATGTTTCCGTTTCCGGCGTCATACGTGTCGCCGGAAGTTGCGTCACTTTCTTAAATGTAATTAGCAAGAGTCCATGAGCTAGTGACGTATGGGATATACGTCACTAGCTCATGGACTCTTGCTAATATGAAAGAAATGAATTTATCAGGTAAGTTCTTACATAAATTATGTTTTTTGACGTTATTTTGCGCCAAAAATGTCGGCGTTCCGGATGTGGCGTCATTTTTGGCGCCAAAAAGCATTTTAGGCGCCAAATAATGTGGGCGTCTTATTTGGCGCGAAAAAATATGGGCGTCACTCTTGTCTCCACATTATTTAAGTCTCATTTTTTTATTGCTTCTGGTTGCTAGAAGCTTGTTCTTTGGCATTTTTTCCCATTCCTGAAACTGTCATTTAAGGAATTTGATCAATTTTGCTTTATATATATGTTGTTTTTTCTCTTACATATTGCAAGATGTCTCACGTTGCATCTGAGTCAGAAGATACTACAGGAAAATCGCTGTCTAGTGCTGGATCTACCAAAGCTAAGTGTTTCTGCTGTAAACTTTTGGTAGCTATTCCTCCAGCTGTTGTTTGTATTGATTGTCATGACAAACTTGTTAAGCAGATAATATTTCCTTTAGTAAAGTACCATTGCCTGTTGCAGTTCCTTCAACATCTAAGGTGCAGAATGTTCCTGATAATATAAGAGATTTTGTTTCTGAATCCATAAAGAAGGCTATGTCTGTTATTTCTCCTTCTAGTAAACATAAAAAATCTTTTAAAACTTCTCTCCCTACAGATGAATTTTTTCATTCTGATTCTGATGATTCCTCTGGTTCAGAGGATTCTGTCTCAGAGGTTGATGCTGATAAATCTTCATATTTATTTAAAATGGAATTTATTCGTTATTTGCGTAAAGAAGTCCTAATTGCTTTAGAAATAGAGGATTCTGGTCCTCTTGATACTAAATCTAAACGTTTAAATAAGGTTTTTAAAACTCCTGTAGTTATTCCAGAAGTTTTTCCTGTCCCTGATGCTATTTCTGCAGTAATTTCCAAAGAATGGGATAATTTGGGTAATTCATTTACTCCTTCTAAACGTTTTAAGCAATTATATCCTGTGCCGCCTGACAGATTAGATTTTTGGGACAAGATCCCTAAAGTTGATGGGGATATTTCTACCCTTGCTAAACGTACTACTATTCCTACGTCAGATGGTACTTCGTTTAAGGATCCTCTAGATAGGATAATGGAGTCCTTTCTAAGAAAAGCTTATCTGTGTTCAGGTAATCTTCTTAGACCTGCTATATCTTTGGCTGATGTTGCTGCAGCTTCAACTTTTTGGTTGGAAACTTTAGCGCAACAAGTAACACATCGTGATTCTCATGATATTATTATTCTTCTTCAACATGCTAATAATTTTATCTGTGATGCCATTTTTGATATTATCAGAGTTGATGTCAGGTTTATGTCTCTAGCTATTTTAGCTAGAAGAGCTTTATGGCTTAAAACTTGGAATGCTGATATGGCTTCTAAATCAACTTTACTTTCCATTTCTTTCCAGGGTAACAAATTATTTGGTTCTCAGTTGGATTCCATTATTTCAACTGTTACTGGTGGGAAAGGAACTTTTTTACCACAGGATAAAAAATCTAAAGGTAAAAACAGGGCTAATAATCGTTTTCGTTCCTTTCGTTTCAACAAAGAACAAAAGCCTGATCCTTCATCCTCAGGAGCAGTTTCAGTTTGGAGACCATCTCCAGTCTGGAATAAATCCAAGCCAGCTAGAAAGGCAAAGCCTGCTTCTAAGTCCACATGAAGGTGCGGCCCTCATTCCAGCTCAGCTGGTAGGGGGCAGGTTACGTTTTTTCAAAGAAATTTGGGTCAATTCTGTTCACAATCTTTGGATTCAGAGCATTGTTTCAGAAGGGTACAGAATTTGTTTCAAGTTGAGACCTCCTGCAAAGAGATTTTTTCTTTCCCGTGTCCCAGTAAAAGCTCAAGCATTTCTGAAATGTGTTTCAGATCTAGAGTTGACTGGAGTAATTATGCCAGTTCCAGTTTCGGAACAGGGGATGGGGTTTTATTCAAATCTCTTCATTGTACCAAAGAAGGAGAATTCCTTCAGACCAGTTCTGGATCTAAAAATATTGAATAGTTATGTAAGGATACCAACATTCAAGATGGTAACTGTAAGGACTATCTTACCTTTTGTTCAGCAAGGGAATTATATGTCCACAATAGATTTACAGGATGCATATCTGCATATTCCGATTCATCCAGATCACTATCAGTTTCTGAGATTCTCTTTCCTAGACAAGCATTACCAGTTTGTGGCTCTGCCGTTTGGCCTAGCTACAGCTCCAAGAATTTTTACAAAGGTTCTCGGTGCCCTGCTGTCTGTAATCAGAGAACAGGGTATTGTGGTATTTCCTTATTTGGACGATATCTTGGTACTTGCTCAGTCTTTACATTTAGCAGAATCTCATACGAATCGACTTGTGTTGTTTCTTCAAGATCATGGTTGGAGGATCAATTTACCAAAAAGTTCTTTGATTCCTCAGACAAAGGTAACCTTTCTGGGTTTCCAGATGGATTCAGTGTCCATGACTCTGTCTTTAACAGACAAGAGACGTTTAAAATTGATTATAGCTTGTCGAAACCTTCAGTCACAATCATTCCCTTCGGTAGCCTTATGCATGGAAATTCTAGGTCTTATGACTGCTGCATCGGACGCGATCCCCTTTGCTCGTTTTCACATGCGACCCTCTTCAGCTCTGTATGCTGAAGCAATGGTGCAAGGATTACACGAAGATATCTCAATTAATATCTTTAAAACCGATTGTTCGACACTCTCTAACATGGTGGACAGATCACCATCGTTTAATTCAGGGGGCTTCTTTTGTGCTTCCCAACCTGGACTGTAATTTCAACAGATGCAAGTCTCACAGGTTGGGGAGCTGTGTGGGGATCTCTGACGGCACAAGGAGTTTGGGAATCTCAGGAGGTGAGATTACCGATCAATATTTTGGAACTCCGGGCAATTTTCAGAGCTCTTCAGTTTTGGCCTCTTCTGAAGAGAGAATCGTTCATTTGTTTTCAGACAGACAATGTCACAACTGTGGCATACATCAATCATCAAGGAGGGACTCACAGTCCTCTGGCTATGAAAGAAGTATCTCGAATTTTGGTTTGGGCGGAATCCAGCTCCTGTCTAATCTCTGCGGTTCATATTCCAGGTGTAGACAATTGGGAAGCGGATTATCTCAGTCGCCAAACGTTGCATCCGGGCAAATGGTCTCTTCACCCAGAGGTATTTCTTCAGATTGTTCAAATGTGGGAACTTCCAGAAATAGATCTGATGGCGTCCCATCTAAACAAGAAACTTCCCAGGTATCTGTCCAGATCCCGGGATCCTCAGGCGGAGGCAGTGGATGCATTATCACTTCCCTGGAAGTATCATCCTGCCTATATCTTTCCGCCTCTAGTTCTTCTTCCAAGAGTAATCTCCAAGATTCTGAAGGAATGCTCGTTTGTTCTCCTGGTAGCTCCGGCATTGGCCTCACAGGTTTTGGTATGCGGATCTTGTCCGGATGGCCTCTTGCCAACCGTGGACTCTTCCGTTAAGACCAGACCTTCTGTCACAAGGTCCTTTTTTTCCATCAGGATCTGAAATCCTTAAATTTAAAGGTATGGAGATTGAACGCTTGATTCTTGGTCAAAGAGGTTTCTCTGACTCTGTGATTAATACTATGTTATAGGCTCGTAAATCTGTATCTCGAGAGATATATTATAGAGTCTGGAAGACTTATATTTCTTGGTGTCTTTCTCATCATTTTTCCTGGCATTCTTTTAGAATACCGAGAATTTTACAGTTCCTTCAGGATGGTTTAGATAAGGGTTTGTCCGCAAGTTCTTTGAAAGGACAAATCTCTGCTTTTTCTGTTCTTTTTCACAGAAAGATTGCTATTCTTCCTGATATTCATTGTTTTGTACAAGCTTTGGTTCGTATAAAACCTGTCATTAAGTCAATTTCTCCTCCTTGGAGTTTGAATTTGGTTCTGGGAGCTCTTCAAGCTCCTCCGTTTGAACCTATGCATTCATTGGACATTAAATTACTTTCTTGGAAAGTTTTGTTCCTTTTGGCCATCTCTTCTGCCAGAAGAGTTTCTGAATTATCTGCTCTTTCTTGTGAGTCTCCTTTTCTGATTTTTCATCAGGATAAGGCGGTGTTGCGAACTTCTTTTGAATTTTTACCTAAAGTTGTGAATTCCAACAACATTAGTAGAGAAATTGTGGTTCCTTCATTATGTCCTAATCCTAAGAATTCTAAGGAGAAATCGTTGCATTCTTTAGATGTTGTTAGAGCTTTGAAATATTATGTTGAAGCTACGAAATCTTTTCGTAAGACTTCTAGTCTATTTGTTATCTTTTCCGGTTCTAGAAAAGGCCAGAAAGCTTCTGCCATTTCTTTGGCATCTTGGTTGAAATCTTTAATTCATCTTGCTTATGTTGAGTCGGGTAAGACTCCGCCTCAGAGAATTACAGCTCATTCTACTAGGTCAGTTTCTACTTCCTGGGCGTTTAGGAATGAAGCTTCGGTTGACCAGATCTGCAAAGCAGCTACTTGGTCCTCTTTGCATACTTTTACTAAATTCTACCATTTTGATGTATTTTCTTCTTCTGAAGCAGTCTTTGGTAGAAAAGTACTTCAGGCAGCGGTTTCAGTTTGAATCTTCTGCTTATGTTTTTCGTTAAACTTTATTTTGGGTGTGGATTTTTCAGCAGGAATTGGCTGTCTTTATTTTATCCCTCCCTCTCTAGTGACTCTTGTGTGGAAAGATCCACTTCTTGGGTAGTCATTATCCCATACGTCACTAGCTCATGGACTCTTGCTAATTACATGAAAGAAAACATAATTTATGTAAGAACTTACCTGATAAATTCATTTCTTTCATATTAGCAAGAGTCCATGAGGCCCGCCCTTTTTTTGTGGTGGTTATGATTTTGTATAAAGCACAATTATTCCAATTCTTTATTTTATATGCTTTCGCACTTTTTTTCTTATCACCCCACTTCTTGGCTATTCGTTAAACTGAATTGTGGGTGTGGTGAGGGGTGTATTTATAGGCATTTTGAGGTTTGGGAAACTTTGCCCCTCCTGGTAGGAATGTATATCCCATACGTCACTAGCTCATGGACTCTTGCTAATATGAAAGAAATGAATTTATCAGGTAAGTTCTTACATAAATTATGTTTTTGCCACAGTAGGGGCATCTTTTGGGAGAAGGGTTCTACAAGCGGCGGTGGCTAGCAATTAGGAATACCTTCCCTACTTTCCCCCACATTTGTGTACTCCACAGCTTAGATATTGATTTCCCATGTTATGAATGTTTTTCGTGGACTCTCACTGCCATTAGAAGGAAAATAAAATTTATGCTTACCTGATAATTTAATTTCTTTCTTGGCAGTGAGAGTCCACAAACCCGTCCTGTACTGTGTAGTGGCAGCAGTCTTGGCACCTCTGTACCCCTTGTGTCTCTACTTTTTCCTTATCCTCGGCTTGAATTACTGGGAGGGGGAGGGTAAGTGGGAGGGGATACTTCAATGTACTGTTTGGGGTGTCTACCTCCTCCTGGTATTTCCCATAGGTTATGAATATTTTTGTGGACCCTCACTGCCAAGAAGGAAATTAATCAGGTAAACGTAATTTTTTTTTTTTCCTCATCACCAGAGGCATCAGTGTGGCTGTGTAAAGCTGGCCCCCCCTACAATCTGCACAAATAAAAAATTCACTGTATTTCGTTAGTGCTACATTTGTGCTGTTTTGTGCTGCAAAAATTAACATCTGACAAAACCTCACACGGACATAGTGTTGTCTTTCCTGAGAACTCAGGAAGGTGAACATAGAGAAAAGTTCACTTGTTCCACAGACCAGGGTTCCTTTCTTGGGAACTCTGATAGACTCGGTAGCCATGAAAATATTTCTGACAGAGGTCAGAAAATCAAAGATTCTAAATACTTGCCGAGCACTTCAATCCATTCCTCGGCCATCAGTGGCTCAGTGTATGAAGGTAATTGGATTAATGGTAGCGGCAATGGACATTGTTCCGTTTGCTCGCTTTCATCTCAGACCACTTCAACTGTCCATGCTCGGACAGTGGAATGGGGATTATGCGGATTTATCTCCTCAGATAAATGTGGATCGAGAGACCAGAAACTCTCTTCTTTGGTGGTTGTCGCTGGATCATCTGTCCTAGGTGACTTGTTTCCGCAGACCCTCGTGGGTGATAGTGACAACGGATATAAGCCTTCTGGTCTGGGGTGCAGTTTGGAACTCCCTGAAGGCTCAGGGGGTTTGGACTCAGGTGGAGTCTCTACTTCCAATCAATATTCTGGAACTGAGAGCTATATTCAATGCGCTTCAGACGTGGCCTCAGTTGGCTTCGGCCAAATTCATCAGATTCCAGTCGGACAACATCACGACTGTGGCTTATGTCAATCATCAGGGGGGAACAAGGAGTTCCTTAGCGATGATGGAAGTATCCAAGATAATCCTTTGGGCGGAGGCCCACTCTTGTCATCTGTCAGCGATCTACATCCCAGGAGTAGAGAACTGGGAAGCGGATTTTCTAAGTCAACAGACTTTTCATCCGGGGGAGTGGGAACTTCACCCGGAGGTATTTGCCTCATTGATTCTCAGATGGGGCAGACCGGAATTGGATCTGATGGCATCTCGGCAGAATGCCAAGCTTCCAAGATACGGATCCCGGTCAAGGGATCCTCAGGCCGAACTGATGCCTTGGCAGTGCCTTGGTTGTTCAGCCTAGCTTATGTGTTTCCACCGTTTCCTCTCCTCCCACGCGTGATTGCGCGAATCAAACAGGAGAGAGCTTCAGTGATCCTGATGGCGCCTGCTTGGTAAGCGGATCTAGTGGACATGTCCTCTCTGCCACCGTGGAAACTTCCATTGAGACAGGACCTTCTCATTCAAGGTCCTTTCCAACATCCAAATCCAATTTCTCTGCAGCTGACTGCGTGGAGATTGAACGCTTGATTTTATCGAAGCAAGGTTTCTCTGATTCGGTCATCAATACTTTGATACAGGCTAGAAAGCCTGTCACTAGAAAAATCTATTGTAAGATATGGCGTAAATATCTTTATTGGTGTGAATCCAAGGGTTACTCATGGAGTAAAGTTAGGATTCCTAGGATTCTGTCTTTTCTCCAAGAAGGATTGGAGAAAGGGTTATTAGCAAGTTCCTTAAAGGGACAAAATTTCAGCTTTGTCAATTCTGTTTCACAAACGTTTGGCAAATGTGCCCAATGTTCAGTCTTTTTGTCAGGCTCTATCTAGAATTAAGCCTGTATTTAGACCCATTACTCCTCCCTGGAGTTTGAATTTAGTTCTTAGAGTTCTTCAAGTGGTTCCGTTTGAAGTCATGCATTCCATAGTTATTAAATTGTTATCTTGGAAAGTTCTGTTTTTAGTTGCTATTTCTTCTGCTCGAAGAGTTTCTGAGCTTTCAGCGCTACAGTATGATTCTCCGTATCTCATTTTTCTTTCTGATAAGGTGGTGTTACGTACTAAACCTGGATTTCTTCCTAAGGTAGTTTCAAATAAGAATATTAATCAGGAAATTGTTGTTCCTTCCTTGTGTCCTAATCCTTCTAAGAAGGAGCGTATGTTGCATAATTTGGAAGTGGTCCGTGCCTTTAAGTTTTACTTACAGGCAACTAAGGATTTCCGTCAATCATCTTCATTATTCATTGTTTATTCTGGAAAGCGTAGGGGTCAGAAAGCTACGGCTACCTCTTTCTTTTTGGCTGAGAAGTATCATCCGCCTGGCATATGAGACTGCTGGACAGCAGCTTCCTGAAAGAATTACGGCTCATTCTACTAGGGCGGTGGCTTCCACATGGGCCTTTAAAAACGATGCATCTGTTGTACAGATTTGTAAGGCTGCGAATTGGTCGTCCCTTCACACTTTTTCCAAATTTTCCAAATTTGATACTTTTGCTTCTTTTGAGGTTATTTTTGGGAGAACGGTTCTTCAAGCAAGTGGTGTCTTCTGTTTAGGTTCCTGTCTTGTCCCTCCCTTTCATCCGTGTCCTTTTGCTTTGGTATTGGTTTCCCACAAGTAAGGATGAAATCTGTGGACTCGTCATATCTTTGTAAAAGAAAAGTAAATTTATGCTTACCTGATAAATTTAATTTCTTTACGATATGATGAGTCCACGGCCCACCCTGTTCTTTAAGACAGTTTTTTTCTTTATATTTTTTGTAAACTTCAGTCGCCTCTGCACCTTTTAGCCTTTCCATTTCTCTTCCTATACCTTTGGCCGAATGACTGAGGGTGGAGGGGAAGGGAGGGGCTATATATACAGCTCTGCTGTGGTGCTCTTTGCCACTTCCTGTTAGCAGGAGGTTAATATCCCACAATTAAGGATGAAATCCGTGGACTCGTCCTATCGTAAAAGAAATTAATTTATCAGGTAAGCATAAATTTACTTTTCTTTTTTCATCCATCAAAACATAGGACCCTCCTCCCTCCCAGTACCTTACATAGCCTGCTGATTGTTTATAACACACCCTATCTGAATTTCGTAGTACAACTAGAATAAGACTCCAAGCTGCACACTCCCCTTGCCCCCCCCGGCCTCATTTCCCCCATTATGACTAACTTGAATGTAATATATCAACCTTTTTCAATGTAATCTTTGTTTTTGATCTCCCTTCCGATAAGATGTAAGGATTATGCACAGACTGTTACTTTTCTATAAAGACCACTTTGGACCTGCGTGTCCATTCATTTACTTTTTGTGCCTTTTGGAATAGGGGGCCTGCATGCCCCTACTCATTTACTTACTTGTTTACTGAAAATGTGAGACTTTGTTTTATTGTTGATTCTCAATAAAAAAATTAAAACTAACAAAAAAAAAAAAATTACATTTTGAAAATTTTTAATAATTTGTGGTGCAAAGTGGGCGAGTTTTGATCTTATTTAATGCTCAATATTTCCAAAACCAAACCAGCAGAAACGTTAATTTTTTTTTTTAGCACAAATCAACAGAATCTTAGAACAAATAAATGGTATGTTTGGTTTTAAAATTTAATAATGTGGAGTTCAAAGTGGACGGAGTTTGATCATATATAATGCTTAATATGCCCAAAACGAAACTGGCACAAATGTTAATTTTTGCAGCATAAATAAATGGTATATTTTTATTCTCATTTTAAAAACATGAAGTGCCAACTTAACACAGCAGTGGCGAATTGGATGGCGGTTTACATAATTTTCACTGACAAAAAAAACAAACTGTTATAACTCAAAAACGAAAGCAGCACAAATAAAAAAAAAAATAACGGCATTAACACAGGACTAACTAACCAGCCCAGTTTCATGTGTTGAGAAAATGAGGGTGTAATACACACCAGTGTGTATTACTACCCTTAGGGGGCGCCTCCTAAGGCGTATCAACTAAACAAATGCTAAAGCAATAACAAAAACCTAAATTGTTACTTGTAGAATATACAAATATGCTTATACATATATATGAAGATGTACCAACATAAAGTCCAAATGAGTTATAGTGATACAGTCCCAATCATAAAATGGATCCAAAACACGGTAGGCAGCTCTGTCTTAGGATGGTCTTCCTGATAGATGGGTAACTGAAAAAATATAAAACACAGAGGCGCCAAACATGGCCTAGTATAGCAAAAAAACAGATGATAAAATCCACAAGGTAATTAGATACTCACAATGGAGGCGCACCCATTGGTGCTTATGAAGCAGTCTGGAGCCTCTCAGTGGTCCAGCTCACTGGTATACTTCATGGGTCAAATAGTGGTCCTTGGTCGTGGTGATTAGCAGGTTCCTGAGTGAACACAAAATATGCAAACCATAGCCCAGTAACGTCTAGACAAGTGAGTGGTAAACTGAGCAATCTTACTTACAAGATCCAAAGCACCAGCAGGTGCATATACTGCAGACTGGAACCAAACAGTCGCCCAGTAGACTGATCCCTCCAGGTGATAACAGGATAACTCTCAGGTGCCAGAGAGTTAGCAGCATACAAATGATATAAAAGGTGTCCAAAAAGCAAGTGTATTTCTGTAAAAATCTTTATTAAAAAGCGACGCGTTTTCTCAGCTAAAACAAGCTGTTTCCTCAGCTAAAACATTATTCAATGTTTTAGCCTGAGGAAACAGCTTGTTTTAGCTGAGAAACGCGTCGCTTTTTAATAAAGATTTATTAAAAAAAAATGAAAATTGGGGTGCAATACTTTGAATGTATTAAGACACTGTGGTGAAAATTTGGTAAAGATTGGATAATTCCTTCATAGTTTTTCACATATTCAGTAATAAAGTGTGCCCTGTTTAACATTTAAAGAGACAGTAACGGTTTTGTTTTAAAACGTTTTTTGTGCTTTATTAACCAGTTTAAGCCTGTTTAACATGTCTGTACATTCAGATAGATCATGTTCTGTATGTATGGTAGCCAATGTGGTTCCCCCTTCAAATATGTGTGATAATTGTGCCATAGCGTCCAAACAAAGTAAGGACAGTACTGTCACAAATTGTAAAGTTGCCCAGGATGATTCCTCAGATGAAAGAAGTAGACATAGTTCTACATCATCTCCTTCTGTGTCTATACCAGTTATGCCCGCGCAGCGCGAACCCTAGTACTTCTAGCGCGCCAATGCTTGTTACTATGCAGCGATTGACGGCAGTAATGGATAACTCCATAGCTAATATTTTATCCAAAATGCCAGCATTTCAGAGAAAGCGCGATTGCTCTGTTTTAAACACTGTAGAGTAGGAGGGCGCTGATGATAATTTTTCTGTCATACCCTCACACCAATCTGAAGTGGCAGTGAGGGAGGGTTTGTCAGATGGGGAAATTTCTGATAGGAAGAATTTCTCAGCAGGCAGAACCTGATGTTGTGACATTAAAATTAGAGCATCTCCGCGCATTACTTAAGGAGGTGCTATCTACTCTGGATGATTGTGGCAATTTGGTCATCCCAGAAAAATTGTGCAAGATGGACAAATTCCTAGAGGTCCCGGTGCACCCTGATGCCTTTTCCGATACCTAAGAGGGTGGCGGACATAGTGAATAAGGAGTGGGAGAAGCCAGGCATACCTTTTGTCCCTCTTCCTATAATTTAAGAAATTGTTCCCCATGGTCGACCCCAGGAAGGACACATGGCAAACAGTCCCTAAGGTTCGAGGGGGTGGTTTCTACACTAGCCAAACGCACGACTATTCCCATTGAGGACAATTGTGCTTTCAAAGATCCTATGGATAAAAAAATTGGAGGGTTTGCTTAAAAAAAGATTTTTGTACAGCATGGTTACCTCCTTTAACCAATTTCGTGCATTATTCCTGTCACTACAGCGCGTGTTTTCTGGTTCGAGGGAACTGGAAAAGTCGCTCAGTAAGGAGACTCCATATGAGGAGGTCATGGACAGAATTCACGCACTTAAGTTAGCTAATTCCTTTATTTTAGATGCCGCTTTGCAGTTAGCGAGATTAGCGGCGAAAAATTCAGGGTTTGCAATTGTGGCGCGCAGAGCGCTCTGGCTAAAGTCTTTGTCGGCGGATGTATCTTCCAAGACAAAATTGCTTAATATCCTTTTCAAAGGTAAGACCCTTTTTGGGCCAGAATTGAAAGAAATTATTTCAGACATCACTGGGGGAAAGGGCCATGCCCTCCCACAAGATAGGCCTTTCAAGGCTAAGAATAAGTCCAATTTCTCCAACATAGGTGTGTCCGGTCCACGGCGTCATCCTTACTTGTGGGATATTCTCTTCCCCAACAGGAAATGGCAAAGAGCCCAGCAAAGCTGGTCACATGATCCCTCCTAGGCTCCGCCTACCCCAGTCATTCTCTTTGCCGTTGTACAGGCAACATCTTCCACGGAGATGGCTTAGAGTTTTTTAGTGTTTAACTGTAGTTTTTATTATTCAATCAAGAGTTTGTTATTTTAAAATAGTGCTGGTATGTACTATTTACTCAGAAACAGAAAAGAGATGAAGATTTCTGTTTGTATGAGGAAAATGATTTTAGCACCGTAACTAAAATCCATGGCTGTTCCACACAGGACTGTTGAGAGCAATTAACTTCAGTTGGGGGAACAGTGTGCAGTCTCTTGCTGCTTGAGGTATGACACATTCTAACAAGACGATGTAATGCTGGAAGCTGTCATTTTTCCCTATGGGATCCGGTAAGCCATGTTTATTACGATGGTAAATAAGGGCTTCATAAGGGCTTATTAAGATTGTAGACTTTTCTGGGCTAAATCGATTCATTTTTAAAACATATTTAGCCTTGAGGAATCATTTTATCTGGGTATATTGATATTATAATATCGGCAGGCACTGTATTAGAACACCTTATTTCTCTGGGGGCTTTCCCAAAGCATAAGCAGAGCCTCATTTTCGCGCCGGTGTGGCGCACTTGTTTTTTGAGAGGCATGGCATGCAGTCGCATGTGAGAGGAGCTCTGATACTTAGAAAAGGCTTTCTGAAGGCATCATTTGGTATCGTATTCCCCTTTGGGTTTGGTTGGGTCTCAGATCAGATATGTAGGGCAGCGACTTGGTCTTCACTGCACACTTTTACCAAATTTTACAAGTTTGATACTTTTGCTTCTTCTGAGGCTATTTTTGGGAGAAAGGTTTTGCAAGCCGTGGTGCCTTCCATTTAGGTGACCTGATTTGCTCCCTCCCTTCATCCGTGTCCTAAAGCTTTGGTATTGGTTCCCACAAGTAAGGATGACGCCGTGGACCGGACACACCGATTTTGGAGAAAACAGAATTTATGTTTAACTGATAAATTTCTTTCTCCAACGGTGTGTCCGGTCCACGGCCCGCCCAGGTTTTTTTAATCAGGTCTGATAATTTATTTTCTTTAACTACAGTCACCACGGTACCATATGGTTTCTCCTATGCAAATATTCCTCCTTAACGTCGGTCGAATGACTGGGGTAGGCGGAGCCTAGGAGGGATCATGTGACCAGCTTTGCTGGGCTCTTTGCCATTTCCTGTTGGGGAAGAGAATATCCCACAAGTAAGGATGACGCCGTGGACCGGACACACCGTTGGAGAAAGAAATTTATCAGGTAAACATAAATTCTGTTTTTCGTTCCTTTCGCAATTTCAGGAACGGACCGGCTTCCAACTCTGCAGCCTCTAGACAAGAGGGTAACGCTTCCCAGACTAAACCAGCTTGGAAACCAATGCAAGGCTGGAACAAGGGTAAACAGGCCAAGAAGCCTGCTGCTGCTACCAAGACAGCATGAAGGGGTAGCCCCCGATCCGGGACCGGATCTAGTAGGGGGCAGACTCTCTCTCTCTTTGCTCAGGCTTGGGCAAGAGATGTTCAGGATCCCTGGGCACTAGAAATAGTCTCTCAGGGTTATCTTCTAGAATTCACGGAACTACCCCTAAGGGGAAGGTTCCACATGTCTCACTTATCTTCAGAAAATAAAGAGACAGGCATTCTTACATTGTGTAGAAGACCTGTTAAAGATGGGAGTGATACACCCAGTTCCAACTGTGGAACAAGGACTGGGGTTTTACTCAAATCTGTTTGTAGTTCCCAAAAAAGAGGGAACTTTCAGACCAATTCTGGATTTCAAAATTCTAAACAAATTTCTCAGAGTTCCATCGTTCAAAATGGAAACCATTCGAACAATTTTACCTACAATCCAGGAGGGTCAATTTATGACTACCGTGGATTTAAAGGATGCGTATCTACATATTCCTATCCACAAAGATCAATCCAAGGATTTTCACAAAGGTGCTAGGGTCCCTTCTAGCGGTTCTAAGACCAAGGGGTATTGCAGTGGCACCTTATCTGGACGACATTCTAATTCAAGCGTTGTCTCTTTCCAAAGCAAAGGCTCATACAGACATTGTTCTAGCCTTTCTCAGATCTCACGGGTGGAAGGTGAACGTAGAAAAGAGTTCCATGTCTCCGTCGACAAGAGTTCCCTTCTTGGGAACGATAATAGATTCTTTAAAAATGAAGATCTTCCTGACAAAAGTCAGAAAGTCAAAGCTTCTAAACGCTTGTCAAGTTCTTCACTCTATTCTGCAGCCTTCCATAGCTCAGTGCATGGAAGTAGTAGGGTTGATGGTTGCAGCAATGGACATAGATGAATTTGAGCAAAAGGAACTAAGACCATTAACACTGTGCATGCTCAAGCAGTGGAATGGGGACTATACAGACTTGTCTCCAAGATTCAAGTAGACCAGATGACCAGAGACTCACTCCGTTGGTGGTTGTCACAGGATCACCTGTCTCAGGGAATGAGTTTCCGCAGACCAGAGTGGGTCATTGTCACGACCGACGCCAGTCTTTTAGGCTGGGGCGCGGTCTGGGATTCCCTGAAAGCTCAGGGTCTATGGTCTCGGGAAGAGTCTCTTCTCCCGATAAACTTCCTGGAACTGAGAGCGATATTCAATGCTCTCCGGGCTTGGCCTCAACTAGCGAAGGCCGGATTCATAAGATTCCAGTCAGACAACATGACGACTGTAGCTTACATCAACCATCAGGGGGGAACAAGGAGTTTCTTGGCGATGAGAGAGGTATCCAAGATCATCAAATGGGCGGAGGATCACTCCTGCCATCTATCTGCAATTCACATCCCAGGAGTAGACAACTGGGAGGCGGATTATCTGAGTCGTCAGACTTTCCATCCGGGGGAGTGGGAACTCCACCCAGAGGTTTTTGCCCAGTTGACTCAATTATGGGGCATTCCAGACATGGATCTGATGGCGTCTCGTCAGAACTTCAAGGTTCCTTGCTACAGGTCCAGATCCAGGGATCCCAAGGCGACTCTAGTGGATGCATTAGTGACGCCTTGGTCGTTCAACCTAGCTTATGCGTTTTCACCGTTCCCTCTACTTCCCAGGCTTGTAGCCAGGATCAAACAGGAGAAGGCCTCGGTGATTCTGATAGCTCCTGCGTGGCCACGCAGGACTTGGTATTCAGACCTGGTGAATATGTCATCGGCTCCACCAGGGAAGCTACCTTTGAGACAGGATCTTCTAGTACAAGGTCTATTCAAACATCCAAATCTAGTTTCTCTCCAGCCGACTGCTTGGAAATTGAACGCTTGATTTTATCCAAGCGCGGGTTTTCAGATTCAGTGATAGATACTCTGGTCCAAGCCAGAAAACCTGTGACTAGAAGGATTTACCATAAAATATGGAAAAGATATATCTGTTGGTGTGATGCCAAGGGATTCTCATGGATTAAAATTCCCGGGATCCTCTCCTTTCTCCAAGAAGGTTTGGATAAGGGATTGTCAGCGAGTTCTCTAAAGGGACAGATTTCTGCTTTATCTGTCTTGTTACACAAACGACTGGCAGCTGTGCCAGATGTGCAAGCTTTTGTACAGGCTTTGGTTAGAATCAAGCCTGTTTACAGACCTTTGACTCCTCCCTGGAGTCTAAATTTTGTTTTTTCAGTTCTTCAAGGGATTCCATTTGAATCCTTACATTCCGTAGATATCAAGTTACTATCTTGGAAAGTTCTGTTTTTGGTTGCTATTTCTTCTGCTAGAAGAGTTTCTGAATTATCTGCTTTGCAGTGTGATCTACCCTATCTGGTGTTCCATTCAGATAAGGTTGTTTTGCGTACCAAGCCTGGTTTTCTTCCAAAAGTTGTTTCCAACAAGAATATTAACCAGGAAATAGTTGTCCCTTCTTTGTGTCCGAACCCAGTTTCAAAGAAGGAACGTTTGTTACACAATTTAGATGTAGTCCGTGCTTTAAAGTTCTATTTAAAAGTAACAAAGGATTTCAGACAAACTTCTTCTTTGTTTGTCGTTTATTCTGGTAAGAGGAGAGGACAAAAAGCTACTGCTACCTCTCTTTCTTTCTGGCTGAAAAGCATTATCCGATTGGCTTATGAGACTGCCGGACGGCAGCCTCCTGAAAGAATCAATGCTCACTCTACTAGGGCTGTGGCTTCCACATGGGCCTTCAAGAACGAGGCTTCTGTTGATCAGATATGTAAGGCAGCGACTTGGTCGTCTCTGCACACTTTTGCCAAATTCTACAAATTTGATACTCTTGCTTCTTCGGAGGCTATTTTTGGGAGAAAGGTTTTGCAAGCCGTGGTGCCTTCTGTTTAGGTAACCTGATTTGCTCCCTCCCTTCATCCGTGTCCTAAAGCTTTGGGTATTGGTTCCCACAAGTAATGGATGACGCCGTGGACCGGACACACCAATGTTGGAGAAAACAGAATTTATGCTTACCTGATAAATTACTTTCTCCAACGGTGTGTCCGGTCCACGGCCCGCCCTGGTTTTTTAATCAGGTTTGAAAAATGTCTTTCTCTATACACTACAGTCACCACGGCACCCTATAGTTTCTCCTTTTTTTTTCTCCTAACCGTCGGTCGAATGACTGGGGGGCGGAGCCTGGGAGGGACTATATGGACAGCTCTTGCTGTGTGCTCTCCTTGCCTTTCCCTGTGGGGGAGGAGAATATCCCACAAGTAATGGATGACGCCGTGGATCGGACACATCATTGGAGAAAGTAATTTATCAGGTAAGCATAAATTCAGTTTTTTTGCGTCTTTGTTGACGCTAGTTGTTTTGGTGTGAAATCGTATTTGTTATGACGCGAGTGCTGTCATTTCCTGGTGTTATTTTGCGCCAAATTTTTTTAACTTCTTTTTGCGTAATGCATCATTCTTGGCACCAAATTTTAGTTATTTTATCCCTCTCTCTCTATTGCTTTCTGTTTTCATGAACCTTGAAAGCTATTATGCCTGCTTTTGTTTTTCTCTACTAAAACTGTTTTATTGTGGAAATTTAATGTTTTGCCTAATGTTAGTTTTTCGTTTTCTGTTATGTTACTGTAGAAACTATGATGCCCTGGAACACAATTCTACAAAGCTAAGTGTGTTGTTTTCATTTTTTTAAGTTCAATTATTTGGCATTTATTTATCTTGTTTTATGCTAGCAATGTTTCTACATGTACACTACCATTTACTGTTTTTTACATATTCAGTTCATGTACTTGATTTCATCTGCAAACATCACATGTTGCTTACATCATAAAAGGTTATGACTGCTATTATGCCTTTAAGTAAACTTACCAGGTCTTTTCAAAGTTTTTAAGATTTAATTAATTTTGCTCTGACCAACAGCATATTTAATTTTATTCTACTGATGGTTTCTTTGGCTCAAAGAATCCTGTATCAGTTTTTAAAATTCTACTTATTTTTAATTTGAACATTTTTTGTTGTTTTAAGGAAATGTTTCTATTTATAGCTTTTAGGAGTCTAGTCCTCCTATTAACTATGTTAATAATCCTTTTCAAATCTGGATTTTAACATTTGTGCT
Source organism: Bombina bombina (assembly GCF_027579735.1). Classification (NCBI taxonomy): domain Eukaryota; kingdom Metazoa; phylum Chordata; class Amphibia; order Anura; family Bombinatoridae; genus Bombina; species Bombina bombina. Next base: position 341,023,223 of record NC_069499.1, on the reverse strand, counting down.
TTTGAGGTTTTTTTCCTATTCAATATACTATCTGTATTATATTCTAAAGAATGGTTATTCTGATTCCCTCTTGGGACTGTACTATTATTTCTAAGGAAATTTGGTACTTGTTTTCAGGATTCTTTAGAATTTGAATATAACTTTAGTAGAGCATATTAACGTACTGTTTATATTTTTAGCTCAGCTTTATCTGTGGCTGACATTACTGTTCTCTCAACCTTTGTTGAACAGTAAGCATAAGCAGTTTCAGATTCTTAAGTATATAACTCTATTTACTTTAGATGTATTCATTTCATTATGTTTACTATATCTATTATTATGATTTTAAATATATTTTATTATCTCTTTCTTGTTAGGATAATAATTTGTTTGATTTCTATTAGCTCCACTATTTCTGGAGGTTTAGAGTTTTTTCTGCCCTACTTTTAAGACCGGTGATGTAGATCAGTTGGTGAATGTCCTGACTACAAACGCTTGTTCTAGATCTAAGGGTGATAGATTAATTTCCCGGCAATGTTAATTCAGCCCTTTTGGCCTTTGAGGTCAATTTATTGTGTACCATTTATTTGGGTAATAATAACTACTGTTTTTATCAGCTGCTAATTTGATTAACTCCAAGTGTAAGCACTGAAGAAGTGGGTTTTTTTTGTATCCTTCTGGGAGAAAAACGCTATATAAATTACTAGTTATTAGACTGCATGAAGGTGCGGTTCTCAAACCAGTCCTTCTGGTGGAGTCTGATTAAATTGTTTTTGGATGAACTCAGTCTAAATTCTATATTATTCTTAGGGTTTGAATAGATTTTTAGAATGAGACCTTCTATGGGAAGAATATTTCTTTCTTAGTGTACACTGTGATTTTGTATTCAGGAGTGATTATGCCAGTTCTTTTTGCAGAAACAGGATTGGGGTTTCTATTCAATTCTATTATTTGTCCCTAAGAAGGAAGGTTTATTCAGTCCATTCTTGGATCTGAAGACTTTTTATATTGTTTTGTTTGAGTCTCAACTTTTGAGTTGACGATTATAAGGACTATTATGCCTTTTTGTTAAGGTCATTTTATGTCTACTCCATTTTTCAGGATATTTATCCTCATATTTTATTTCGATCAGACTACTTGTGGATTCTGAAATTTTCTTATTAAGCTTTACCAATTTGTCGCTTCTCCATTTGGTTTAGTGACAGCTTTGAGTCTTTTCAAAGGTTCTTGGTGCCCTTCTTCTGTCTTCAGACAGTAGGGTATTGTGGTGCTTCCCTATTTGGATGGTATCTTGGTATTAGCTTAAACTTTTCTTTTATTAAAGCCGGACAGATCGCTCAGCATGCTAATGCACTGTGGCTGAGCTCTGTTGCAACTTGAGGGTTGCAGGTTCGATTTCCGGCGAGGTCCATTCAGCCTTTCATCCTTCCGAGGTCGTTTAAATGAGCAGCGTCTTCAGTCCCTTACGGGTGATTAGACGCGCTTTACAAATACCCAATACATACATATGAAAGAGCAGTATTCAAATATATGGACTTTTCTTTTTGTGAAATCCCTCAAGAATCAACTAAGTTTTTTGTTTCTTCAAGACTTGGTTAGAGGATTTAATTTACCTAAAGAGTTCCATTCCTCAGTCAAGGGTCACTTCTTTTTGGGTTTCTAGGGTGTTCATGTCTTTATCGGACAAAAGTAAATTGTAAGTGGTGTTAGCCTGTCTAACTTACAGTCTAGAACATTTCTTTCAGTGGCTGTGTGCATGGACGTTTTAGGTCTCGTAACTGCAGCATCAGGCGTGGTTCCCTTTGCTCATTTTTCATATGAGATCTCTTTTTGCTTTGCATACTGAATCAATGATACAGGGATTGTTTTTAGATAAAAAGGGAGAGTGCTACAAGAAAACTTCCGCATGAAGTGAGTAAAGGGCGGATAAAAGAACCAGACCTAGCCAGATACAGGGGGGTGTGGAGCCAACAAAAAGCAGTGGACGACCGCACGTAGCAAATGAACAAAAATATAAGGCTCTTGAGCAACAGTCCAAAATATCCTTTAATCCAATAAAATGAAAGATACAAACACACTAATAGGAGGGCTCCAGCTATCTAAATGTAGCTTGAGCCCTCCTGTTGGTGTGTTTGTATCTTTTGCTTTATTGGATTAAAGGATATTTTGGATTGTTGCTCGGTAGGTAGCCTTCTATTTTTGTTTGATTGTTTTTAGATATCATAGTTGATATTTTTTAATCCTAACACTCTTCTCTCTCTGTTTTGTTAATTAGTCTATCATTTTATTCAGGGGGCCTCCTTTTGTTCGTCCTTCCTGCACTGTATTCTTAATGGATGCAAGTTTTACAGGTTGGGGAGCTGTCTGTGGGTCTTTTGACAGCACAAGGGGTTTGGAAACTTCAAGAGGCGAGGTTTCCAATCTATTTTAGAACTCTGTGCTATTTTTTCAGAGCTCTCTCAGGCTTGGCCTCTTTTAGGAGAGAACTTTTTCATTTTTTATTTTCAGACAATATCACAACTGTGGCATATGTCAATCAACAATATGGACTCATAGTTCCTTAAGCAATTAAGAAGTATCTTGATTACGTTCTTAGATGTAATTATTCTACTGTTAATTTTTTTTTTACGATTTTAGACATTTGGGAGGTGGATTATCTCAGCCGTCAGTCTTTACATCCGGGAGAGTGGTGTCTCTATACAGATGTGTTTTTCTCAATTTCCCAGGTACCTTTTCAGGTCCAGGGATCCTCAGGTGGAGATGGTAGATGCATTAGCAGTGTCTTGGTTTTACAACCTTACTACATCCTTCCACCTCTGGTTTTTTTTTTCCCCAAAGGTGATTTCCAAGATCATATTGGAACAGTGTCATGTGTTTCTGATGGCATCAGCATGGCCTTACAGGTTTGGTATGTGGATCTTGTTCAGATGTCCAAGTTGCCATCCTTGGCCGCTTTCTCTTTTCCAGCCCTCTTGTTCTAGGGGCTATTTTTCCATCGGCATCTCAAATTACTAATTTGGGGGTATGGAAATTGATTAGTGTTTAGTCATAGAGGTTTCTCTGACTTTATTTTTATCACTATGTTGCAGGCTTATAAGTCTGTTTCAAGGAACATGTATTATCAGGTTTGTAAAACCTATATTTTATAGTGTTCTCATAAATTCTCTTGGCATTCTTTTACAATTCCTAGGATTTTACAGTTTTTTCAGGATGGTTTGGATAAGTTTGTCTTCAAATTTTTTGAAGGGACAAATCTCTATTCTTTCTGTTTTATTTTCTAGAAAGATTGTTTAAACTTCCTGATATTCACTGTTTTGTTCAGGCTTTGGTTGGTATCAAGCCTGTTCATTTATTAATTTCTCTTTTTTGGAGTCTTATTTGGTTTGAAGATTATCTTCTTTCTTGGAAAGTGTTGTTTCTTTTGACCATCTTTTCTGCTACAAGAGTTTCTGATTTATCAGCTCTCTCTTGTGTGTCTCCTTATCTGATTTTTTTCATCTAGATGAGTTGTTTTGTGGACTTTTTTCCCTAAGGTTGTGAATTTGAACAACATTAGTAGAGAAATTGTTGTTCCTTCTTTGTGTCCTAATCCTAAAGAATTCTTTGAGAGTTCTTTACATCCTTAGGATGTGGCAAGAGCTTTATAATTCTATATCGAAGTTACTAGGATTTCAGAAGACTTCTAGTCTATCTGCTGTTTTTCTGGTTCCAGAAAAGGTTAGGAAGCCTCTGTCATTTCTTTGGCATCCTGGTTAAAGCTTTTGTTTTTCAAGGCTTATTTCGAGGCAGGACAGACTCCGCCTCAGAGTTTTACAGCACATTCTACTAAGTTCAGTTGCCATTTATTGGGCTTTTTCAGAATAAAGCTTAGGTTGATCAAATTTGCAAATCAGTCATTTGGTCTTCTTTGCATACTTTTATTGTTTTTACCATTTTGATGTATTTGCTTCTTCTTAAGCAGTCTTTGGTAGAAAAAGTTCATTAGGCAGCTGTTTCAGTTTGATTCTACTGCTTTTTGATTTATGTGTTTTCAAGGAAAACTTATTTATTGTGTAGATTTAATTTCTCAGTGGAAATAGCTGTTGTTATTTTATCCCTCCCTTTCTAGTGACTCTTGAGTATTTCCATCCCTTACGTCACTAGCTCATGGACTCTGGCCAATTACATGAAAGAAAACATAATTTATGTAAGAACTTACCTGATAAATTCATTTCTTTCATATTGGCAAGGGTCCATGAGGCCCACCCTTTTTATGGTGGTTATGTTTTTTGTATAAAAGCACAATTATTTTTCCAGTTCCTCTTTTTGTATGCTTTTCTACTCCTTATTTTCTTACCCCTCTACTTGGCTATTCGTTAAACTGAATTCATTGTGGGTATGGTGATGGGTGTATTTATAGGCATTTTGAGGTTTGGGAAACTTTGCCCCTCCTGGTAGGATTGTATATCCCATACGTCACTAGCTCATGGACTCATGAAATGAATTTATCAGGTAAGCTCCTTCATAAATTATGATTTTT